>NC_083654.1:10211984-10419484 GCF_963576545.1 Limanda limanda | reverse complement strand
GTCAAAAGAACTTTCTTCTGCTCATTAAAATTACCCCTTTTAAACATTAAACTTTTAAACTTCTCCCCTGAAAGCCGCCCTGAAAGCAAACGAAGCTTAAAAGCGCCATTTAAAAAGTGTCACATCCACTTTTAAGATAAGAGCAGTTTCAGGTTTTCTGTTGTAGTTTGGTAAATCAGCGCTGGGTTCTGAATACTGTCTCGGGTTGGTTTTCCTGCTGCCGATAGGAGATGTCGTGGCTCCAGCTTTCCTCCGCAGCAGCTCTCCTCCCACTGGCCCGGCGGGTGGAAAAAATGACAGAGCAGCAGACTAAACTGCAAGAGGTAGCTGCTCCCAGACAGAGGGATCGAATGGAGACAAAAAAAACCTTAGAACTCGACTTACTTTTCCAGGATTTATTCAGAATACACGAGCAACTGTACATTTAAAGACGTGAGAGAAAGTAATTTGGTTCAATGTGTGATACAAAGTGTATATAAAAAACGTTGAACTTTAGTGTGTCGTCATAAACAGAAACATATGGAACCTGTTCAGCTGTGGACGTAGATTGCGATCCCACTCCTGTAAAACACGCTCTCACACACACACAGAGTCATTTCAAGTGTCGAGTTTGCATCACCAGTATTATATAAATCTGTTGCTGTTGCTGGTACTATTTTCTTGTAGAAAACAGTTGGTGGATTCTTTGTAAGAAACGACTGACAAATCCAATAAATGGGTTGAAAAGCTTCTGATACAAAAGAGCATGCAAAGATGCAATGATGGATTCATCTATTATCATAAAGAAGAAACTGCTGATGTCCCACTCTAATCAAACACGAGACATGTTCAAGAAGCAAAAAAGACGTGCCTAACATATTCTTTCTCTCTCCTCCAGAAGCTAAAAGTCTAAAGTCAGACGTCAGGGTCTCAGCTGTGTCTGTGCTTCTTTCTTTGTCCCCAGTCCACATCATTTTACCACAAGCCCAGGGGGGTTTAAAGGCCTGACCGCCCTCGGTAGGCACCCACCAGGTGTTTTATGTGGCAGGTGGAGGTTTGAATGGTGGCAGGTGGCAGACGGTTCAAGGTCTCATTTAAGCCAATAACACAGCAAGACACAGCACAAGGTCTTGAAGTGGTTCACTCAGCCAACACATCCCTGCTGAGATTAGTAAATAACCTGCTTAGCAGAAGACTGGTTTCGGTTCAGTCATATTAACGTCCATTCTACAATGTTGAATATGGTTTGGGTTTATGATCACATTTACAGCTAGAAATGAGTATGCAGTTATTACTATTGTCACCAATTAATTTGCAACAGGAAACCAAGATTCATTAATGATTTTTGTTTAATTTCAACAGTTATGATATCAAAACATGAAACAAAGGTGTTTTGAAAATATAAAATACAAATCATGATAACAGATTCTGATTCTCTGAGCATGTGCTGTGACTTTTTGACTGCAAACTGACTTTTCCAAACTATTAACCATAAAACATGGTCTATATGCAGTTTTATTTAACCTTTTTCAAATAAAATGTCTCAACAACTTTTGGACAGATTTCTATGAAATGTTTTATAATAACTTTGTTGGAAAATCTGAATCAATGACGTTCCAATCAACCTCAGGTATCTTTTGTGCTAATAAGCTAATGTTAGCATGCTAACACACCAAACTATGATGGTGACAATGCTCAACATGTTATTATATATAGTATAATGTACATGTAAGTATAATAATGTATATGTAAGTATAACAATGTTTTCCATTTCGCTCAAAGCACCACTGTTCCTGAATAGAGCCTCACAAAGTTGCTGGCATGGCTGTATACTCTTAGCCTTGTTATTTCAGGGTCAATCCTCCCTGACTTATTTGCCAACACAAACTAGAAAATCCCAAAGTTATATGGAAGAAGTCAACAGCTGACCTATCATGTCAATAGGTTCATTTTTAAGAACAAACTCCATCCACCAATAGGAGATAGATCTGAAAACTGGAAAATGCCAACCCCGTCTGCATCAGGTTTATGTTACGGTTCATCTTTCCTCTGTCAAACCTATGTCTCTGTTTCACCTTCTCACATTTATGTTAAGTGTTTAACATAAGTCTTGTGTAGTTAAGTAACAGCAACGCTAAGAACAGCAAAACTATTTCTCCATCATCCTTGTGTAGCTTTACAAGATCTAACTGTTTTGTCAAGCGTTTTTTCTTCCTCCCCATCTGTGAAACCATTCAAGTGAGGGGGAGGTCTGAGGGAGTCGTTTTACTTCCTTGTTGTCACACCGACTGCAGCAGACAGAGAGGGGCGGGGGTGGGGGGCAAAAACGCAAAAACTCGCATGTGGGGTGGGAAAAGACGAAAGCAAAGGGGTTAACTGCAACTTTAATGTACACAAAGGTATCAAGGTAACACAGGGGTCGGGGGAAAAAATAGACTTTCAATTCTGCACCTTCCAATCTGGTTCCAACAATACATGCAGAAAGTATTAAAGTCCTGAATGGTTCCACATCCGTTTGAAATCTGGCTGTGAGCGTGTGCAGGTTGGGAAAGAAGTTTGCAGGGCAGCACCGCTCGGACCAGAGAGAATGAAGGGAGATGGAAAGAGGACGTTTCAAGTTAAAGTTCCACTGCTGTTTTTTTTACAGGACAGGGATGGTTTGAGGTCAGGCATGGGGAGGCAGTGAATGTGTGGAGGGGGTAGTACTCTCCTCAACTTTGACCTCGTCTCTATAACTCTTGTTTGCCACCCATCATTCTCACTGCAGGGACCCCTACCACCTTTGTGGGTAAGTGTCCTGGGGACGACAGAGACAGGGATGGTGAGAGAAGAAGCAACAGCAGAAGCATCGTCTTTAACATTATTCACCACCTTATTCCACCGCTCAGAGAGAAAAGTTCAGAGGCAGCTGAAGTCATGGAAGAAATATTATCGTGGTATGTGGACCTGGGACTGAAGGGAAACAAACACTTTCCATACTGGAAAAAAAAGAGATCCTCCCTCCCGAAAGCTCCGCCAGTCCACATTCATCATACCAAAATAAAACTGCAGGAACCAGAGTGATTTCAAAGAGGTGGGGCTACTGCAGGGAAGTGATGGGAGGAGCTAAAAACCTCAACGTCTCACATTTCTATCAGTGCTAATATGAATGCTTGTATTTGTCATATTCACATCTTTTGCTCCCTTTGAGAGTCGGAAGAGGTCATTAGCTGCATAGCATCGGTTAAATTCTGGCTTTGAGACTTCAGACTGACGAACACTAGTTTTATGGAGTATTCTGCAGTATTAGAAGTTTATTGTTTATTTAGGTTCGTGAAAACTCTTCATCTCCTCTGATATTTTTCATTTTCAAACTCCTCCACCACAAAGGTTTCGTTGCAGATGGAGCACGTTGTCTCCCTTTGTCTCTGGTGTGTCATCCGGGCCTCTGAGTGCATTTTCCCAGATGTGTAATGATATACGGCTGTGCTGAACTTGCTAACCAGAACTGGCTAACCAGCCAATGAGAGAGAGGGAGAGAGGGAGGGAGAGAGAGAGAGAGAGAGAGAGAGAGAGAGAGAGAGAGAGAGAGAGAGAGAGAGAGAGAGAGAGAGAGAGGGTCTGCAGACAGCTGAACTCACTTAAATGTGTTCCTCATGTGTGCGGTAATATGGAAAAGATTTCAGCGCTCGCCCCTCCACTAACCATGACTGGGTTCAGTTTAACCCTTCAAATCCCAGCACACTCCTTCTCCACCAAACAGGATTAATTCTGCTCCCAGCAGCCTGCACGTCACGTATTGTTCATCCTATCTGTGCTCTCTAGCTTATTTCCCTTCGTAGATTCTTGTTTAATGTTCGGTAAACTATCAATCAAATATTTGCCTATACAGATTCCACCAAAGCACAAGATGCCAATTTGCCACGATGGTTATTTAACCAGATAAATTGACGGCTCTCCTCAGGAAATAAGTTTATTTAAAACGGGAATGATTGAGATATAGGTTTTCAGTGTTTTGTCTTTTAGAAACAGATGTCTGCAAAGCTAAAGTATAAAGATTTTTTGTTTGGTAAGAAACATATAGACGATGCTCCCTTACAACAAAGATGTATTCGGTATATAAACACAGACAACGTTGGTAGAGGATAAATATAATAATACTTTATTATAAAAAAATAATCATTGATCACAAAATATAGAAATGTACAGAATAATCTTATCAGAAAAGCTTAAAACTGCACCTTTCGTGATTAAATCAGCTCCTACTGGATGATACTAATGCTGCTAAAGCTCTGTTAACGACAGTCTTCACTATATCAATGTTGAGGGCTAAAATATTGACATACGGATGTGAATATTAATATAAATATGTTACAAATATGATTATTTTTGTACTTGTATGAATAAAGGAATCATAACAAAGCACTTTTAATATATATTCACATTTGGAATTAATACAGTGATGATTATTAATGGCTTATGTGTCACTTAACCGCTGAGTTGCAATTCACCTTGAATAATGTAATTATAAAGGAATAGTTTGACATTTTGGGCAAATTCATTTATATGCATTTTTGCAGAGATTTGTGATGAAAAAGCTTGTCTGGCTTCATCCAAATGTCAAAGCTAAGTCTGTCACTAACAAGATATTATCATCATTTGCTTCCTTGGTGATAATATGAGGATTGTTGTAATCTTTGGACAGGTGAGTAACTAATATGAGTGATACTCATTACCTAATATAAACTAGTGAAGTCAATTTCAAATATGTTTACACTCAAAGTTAAATTTTTACAATAAACTCACTATGGTGGATGAAGAGGAATACTTTCACGGATGGAAGTTATTAGACTGTGTGCAATTTCTCAACTGTGTGCAGGATCTGCAGCAGGTAATATTTTGGAAGACAAAGTCAAAGTTCAGATTACAGTACATAGCTTTTTTGATTTATTCAGCAGGGACAACACTTTGCTGAGTGTGTAATTTTTAGCCAAAAAAGTTTGTCTGCAATCCAATATTTGATGTTTTTATTTCATTTTGCTTGAAAGAATTTCAAAACTGAATTTATAATAACTTGTAATAAATTCCTCTGACTTTTATCTTCACTTTGCTCCCATGGTGTATCTCCACCATAACCTGGACTGAACTCATCCAATGATCTGAACTCAACCCTCCTTTGCATATTTAGGCAGCCTTTCAGAAAGAAAAGAAAAGATACATATAGGGACGATCTCCTGCTCTGCTCTCATGCATTTGACTTTTTTGCCTCCTTCAAACCACGGCCCAGCTCCATCTAGCAATTAACTGCCTGCCATGGACTCTGGTGACATTGTGTGGGGATATTTCTGTCACGTTTATTATGCGTTTGCTGACCAGACTGTGAGTCATGTGGACACACAGGCAAAACTAACCATGTGTTAGTCCCAGCCAAGGGAGGTTCCCTACTTTGATTTTCATCCTCTTGCCTTCTTCTTCTTCTTCTTCTTCTTCTCTCTGATTCTCACGTTCTTTCTCGTCACTTTAGCTGTTTCGTTGACAGAAAGACTTTTGGGGAGAATCGTTTAGTAAAATTATTTTTTTGCTTTGCCTCAGTTTGAGGATTTCTTCTACATTTATCATCTGGAAGAACTTTTTCCTCTCTGAGTCAACATCTTCCATACTCACTTGTATATCTACAGTATTTATACTCTCTCTTGCCCTTATCCCACACTACCTCCCTGCACCCACTTATTATACAAACTCTTCAATAACCCCGCCCCCCGAACACTAAACGCTGGAGAAATTTGTTCCAGTGGAAACAGCCTGCAGAAGTGATAACCTGGGAGGGAGAGAAGAGAGACGAGGAGGGAGAGACACAAAGACGGATATGGAGATGGAGGCAGGCAGGGCGAGACGCTGAAATGATACGAGAGACGTGGGGTAGGAGGGAAAACAGGAAAAGCAAAACAAGGACTGGAATGAGGGGGAAAAAGGGCGTTCCATACACACACATCACAAACTTGGCCCGGGTCTTGTATAATTTGAAGTACTTAAAGTAAATGAGTGCTCCTTAAAAAGTCCAGCCTCTCTTTTACTAGTTCTTCCTTCCGGGGTGCTACGCAGCCAGTCAGCTGGGTGAATAACGCCAGTAGCCTCAGCATGCTGATATACGCTCAGGCCTGTCGGGCCAACAGGGGAGCTGGATTCTTTCACTCAGCCTGTCTTTTTGATCGCTTTCAAACTCTTGTGTTAGTGCCAGCAACAAACGTTAAGCAGAGACGAACAGTTCTTAAGAGGATTAAATTGTGTTAAATACATCTGTGGGGTTATATATGGTACTGTCTCTAAACTGTTGCTTTCACCTCCATAAAATAAAGTCTTGCAATTTTGCTGCCTAGTTTGTGTTCAACCTCACTAGCTCAACAAGTCAACTCACGTTGTGCCGTCAAACTTAGTTCAAAGTTGAGTTTTGGATTCTCGGCTTTAAATCAGCGTTTTGTAACTGTTGATAAAAGAACTGACGAAAACCTGCATCCTAAGATGAAAAGCTAAATTCACTGCTACGACCCCGCATGGGCTGAAACAGCCAATAACTGACCAAGGCTAATGTCATGATGAGTGGGACTTTCTAACTGTTAAAGCAATTATTTTTTTGTGTGAAGCAAATTATTTGAAATCTTGGCCCTTCAATGTGTCTTTGTCCACTAGTGGCACCAGCGGCCTTAGTTTAATAAGCGTTAGTCTAAGATTCTCTTAAGCTGTGAAGTAATTCAGGAGCCACATTGTGCGGAAGCTGCATTTGAAGACTGATTGAGCCACAGTGGCAAAATTAGTGCTGTTTCTTCTTTGGAGGCTGCATGCTGCCCCTGACTTGGGAAGAATCCATCAAACTCGTCCAACAAATGAGTCCTTCAGATTTCAAGCATCAAAGGCTCTAAATGTCCGATACTTCTTGAGTCAAGAAGAATGAGTCACGCCAGGGATGAAGCTAATGGGATGGCTACGCATGCAGCCTTGTCGCAGCAAGTGCAGTAGCTTACAGTAGCTAACAATGCAGAGGTAAGAGTAGGCAAACTGATGCAAATAGGAAATCCTCCATAGACCAGATCTTTGGTCCAGCTATCTCATCAGTTGACCCAGTTCACTGCAAAGGCCTACAAAGGTCAATGAAGGAATTTATATTCCAGCTGTGTCACCAGCACCTGGTTACAATGTATGGAAACAAGGAAACAGCCACCTTGGTTCAGTACAACAGTGAAACTCCATTATAAAGAAGTTGATACCTTGTGAAGTATTGCTTGAAGGTATTGGTAGCAAGCTAGCTGGAAGCAAACTGTACTCCTTCATGCCAAGTAACCGGCTTCAACCAACAGGCCGATAGAAATCAGTAGTTGGTAATACGATGCCAAGATGTTAGAGAGCTGCTATAGCTGCTATTCTTTCATTTGCAGCCCAGCTACACGGCTCAAAAATGTTATAATTTCCGAAAAGCATTTTATCTTTGACAACCTTAGGTTCACAGTTTCTAGTTTTTCCGGCAGTTTTCAAAGTGTGGAAAGTTCAATGCAAACGTTCAGCGCAGAGAAAGAAAAAAACTGCCTGGAATATAGGCTGTAATTTGAAAAACCTCAACCGCCCCGGCATGTCTACGTGTGTGTGTGTGTGTGTGTGTGTGTGTGTGTGTGTGTGTGTGTGTGTGTGTGTGTGTGCAGTGCCCTGTTTAATTAGTGCCTCTCTCTCTCTCTCTCTCTCTGTGTGTGTGTGTGTGTGAGTGTCTCGGAGGGCAGAGTGTCTGAACTTTTTTACCCATCACCCTCAGCTTCTTTCAACCTTCAAACATTTTGTTTTTGATCTTAACTCTTCTCTCTCTTCTCTCACTGTGCTTTAGCCATTGGAAGGATTATAGGTGTGTGTGTGTGTGTGTGTGTGTGTGTGCGTGTGTGTGTGTGTGTGTGTGTGTGTGTGTGTGTGTGTGTGTGTGTGTGTGTGTGTGTGTGTGTGTGTGTGTGTGTGTGTGTGTGTGTGTGTGTGTGTGTGTGTGTGTGTGTGTGTCTGCTCCTCCTCTGTAATCACTAACTCTTCCTTTCTCTTTCTCCATCACTAAACTTCCTCTACAGATGGCTGCCAGTGTCTTAGTGTGTGGGCAACTGCACATATATATACCAATTATAGTTACTGTATTTTACTGTTGAGGTTTTGAAACCCAGAAGATATATCATTGTCCAGAATCAGGTCCCCCCCCCCCCAAAAAAAAAAAATACTTTGAAACAAAACATGTAAAGAACATTACTTTAATTCCAGAGTTAATTCTATGATGGGCTCTGCCTGAGCAATATTTAGTTACATATATGTAACGGACACAGTAATATAATGCTCAAAATTGCAGTACAGTGCATACACAAAGGTGATAAAGCAAATGCCTGTGAGTAAAGTAACATAATGAACAACATGGAGATGGACAGTGCATCTCCCACTGTCACAAAATTAGGCTAAAGTGGAGGGAGCCTCAGTAGCAACGTCCCACCGAGATACGCACTTGAACAATCGGGAGTCTGTCTCAGCTGTTTGTTTATTTATCGTGAGATCCATACATTATATTCCAAAGCGTCTTCCGATTAGTGCATTCAACTTCGATGAGGGGCCATTCGGAGTTCAGCGTCTTGCCCGAGGACACTTCGGCATGAGCTGAGATTCGAACTGCCAACCCTTCTGGTTTTGAGTACAACCGCTCTACCTCTTAGCCACAGCCCCCAATTCATACATCCATGATCAATACCGTCTATCTCTTCAGGGTCACAGGGGGATCTAGAGCTAACATGGGGCGACCAATTCACCTCACTCTAATCTGCATGTCTTTGGACTAGGGAGACCAGGCTTAGTCCTCACAGAAAGACCCCCTGCCAAGCTCGGATTCGAACCAGCAACTTTCTCGCTGTGACATATTGATGTGCCTTACAATCCCACAGGTGTTACCATCTGATCTTCTTTGTGATTTATGTCCATAACATGACTTGATAACATCAGAGAAACTCTGGTATTTTCATATCTAGACTATTTTATAAGTTTCCATCTCCGCACACAGCAGCTGATCAAATCTCCTCTATTCCTCTACTCTTCAGTCGCATGCTGATTTCTTACCAGCTGGCCGACGGGTGGACGGCCACCTCTGACATGAGAGGATCCACTCCACCCATAATCCTCAGCGCTATTCCTCTGCATCAGAATTGAAATATGAGCCTGGGTGACTGAGGCCAGTGACCAATCAGAGCGCAGCACATCTGGAGGAATCTGTCTGCAGGCCCAGCTGGCAACGCTATGGGAGACAGGAGAGGAGAAAGATTTAAAATGGCTGAAGGATTTCAAAATCTTCAGGTCAAGGAATTAATAGAAATCTAATCTGATTAGGTTTCAGTTTATTGTTGTTTCCTTTGCAGTTTGCTATTATAACTAAAACTATTTCTTGCATTTATTGAATAAATAACTTAAAAGGTCAGGATTTCTCAGGTCACAACATTAACGGTTATTCCGTGAACTCTACTTCTGCCTGATTAATTTGCATAAAGAGTTCATTGCAATGTGTCTGGATGGTGTGGAGTTGGTACTTGAATGCAGCAGCACGACTCTGGAGCAGCAGCAGCAGCGATAACCCCTGCTGACCTTCAGTAGAGAAGCAGATCTGCGTCTGCTCCCAGTGGGAAATGTTTGAACCCACAGGACACCCTCACATCCTTGAGGAGAGGAGGTCTGGTGTCAACTGAAAATGCCACATTTGCATTTATTTGCACGGAAAGTATTTTTTATTATATCAATAATCCTGTTTGTGCTTCAGAGTATTTTAACCTTAAGTTCTGCTGCTGCTCCTTTTCGTGAACCTTTACTTTTACAGTTAAATAAAAGTGTTTCATTCTTCTTGAGCTCTAACAACAGTTGAAAAAACAATAATGATGTTTCTGAATTCGTACAAAGTCCAACTCTTCCCTGGGATGTCACCTATAACTGACTGTCTCGTGTGGAACGTGGTTAGGTCGAGAGGGAAAAAAGTCTGATGATGTGGAGCTTCGCAGCCATCTTTGATTTCCTACGCCGCCTGTCTGGTCTCCGCAGCTACTTCAAGAGCTGCGGCTCCTCAGCAAACATGAGAATGTAACTCTGCAGAGAGTGGGAGCCCTGCCATCTTTAAAACACATTTCGACTCACCCGCCCCTCCTCCTCCTCCCCCTCCCCTTTTTTTCCCCTTTCTATCTCCTTAGTTTGACTCAGGGTAGAGATGAGGTGAAGCTGCCGGGATTGTCCAACAAGGACTTTTCTGGCATGGGGGTAACATACAGTCCTGAATGTAAGAGGAATGTAAGAGAAAAGTAGCTGAGCAGTTATTAAAGATAAGACCATTAAACTGTGAGAGAACAGAGAAGTAACCTCCTATACAAGTCTCCTTCTGAGAGGCTTAATTAGAGCCAATAAACACGCTTTTATGACAGCGTGCTGCAAAAAAAGCTTCTTAACAAAGTAGGTTAATTGAGACACAGTCTTTTTTCATCAGGATCTGCAGCATCTGTAGTAACTACTTTATAAAAGCCTTGAAAATAACCCATTAAGCTCACTATTGAGTAAATGGTTATTTTCTATCATTTTGCTTTTCAAAGACAATCCTATACATAATCAGTGGTCCTCAAGTAAGTTCACCCTCTTGGTGTCTGAGTATAAGTTACATCTTGATGATTTTAGTTGTACTGAAGACAAAATGTGAAGGAATTCTTCTTTACCAGGCACAGAAAGGGATTTGAGGGATAATCAGCAACACGAGTGGTTGAGCATTAGGTGATTTGCTCTCACACAAACACAAGGCCTCCCCTCCTTTGCCACAACGACATAGACTTGGGACTCTAAGACCTTCTGCTATTCTTTTATTGATTGACGTTCTCGGTTAATTCAGCATCCAAGTGTTTGAACACGGACTGCATCGCTGCAAAATGAATATACTTAAGGGATTATGTTTATGCTCTGTACTTTTCTTGCTGGAATGGGCTCTGGGTGTGCAGCAGGAGGTAGATTGAGGGCCACGCTGCATGTTGTTGGAGCGTCAGTATGGAGGAGTTGACATGTCTGGTCATGTGGGCAGGTAAGAGCTGCTCAGAGAAGGAGAGAGGGAGAGGGGCTCAGACTAGATCCCTCCTTCACACCTGTCTTTTGTCAGACTCCAGCAGTGTGTGTAAGTGTGTTGAATGTGAACCACTGCATTCCACTGAAAGACATATGCAGAGCAAAGACACCAGTGCCTTTCATTTGTTCAATACAAATCCATATTAATAAGATCTTAAAGGATAGAAAAAATGCATTTGAACTGTTAGAGAAGGGTCAGTTGTAGGGACCGAGACATTTATTTTGACATAGGTGTGAAACGGTTGGAAATTGTTCAGGAAATGCTTGGTGTGTATGGTTTGCACCCAAAAATGAAATATGAAACTAAATCTTCTTGGCAGTAAGAGTGATATTATCACCACATACTACAAAAAAAGCACATTTGTCACTAAAATGCCTCGAACTAAGGTTGAAGTATGTTATTTTTTTCAAATAAATCCGTGCGTAAAACCACACGCTTTAGGTCCATTCCAATAAAACTCCAATAGAGCAACATAGATTCACTAGATAATCCTAAATAGTCTCTTAAAATCTTCACCAATGCTACAAAATCCAACGGAAATGAATGACCCCGTCCCTCCTGGTGCCCACCGATGCCGGTCGACTCGCACCGGGACGACGGGAACCTTTTTACGCACGAACCCAAAGTGCGCACCGGGCGCCTCAGCACTGACGATCCGGACTCGCTGCAGCCCGTGAAAAAAGAGGAAAAAACGTAGACCTTCTTCTCTTTTAAACCTCGACGCTGTCCACGTCCTCAAAAAGAATGGATCTAATTAAAACGTTGCACTCGTCATCATCGCCAAGCCTTTGCCAAACGCTCTCTGGTGGAGAGGAGGCTGGAAGATGCGGGACCACATGACTGACTGCGCGCTGTGGAGGGATGGGAGTCAGATTGGGTTTCTCCTCTCCCATTGGCCGGTGGGCTGACTTTTGACACGCAGACCAGGGACCCTCCTGCCGTATATATAGGCCTGATAGAACTTTATTATTCTAGCATCACGGCAGCAGGTTTCTGCTAAGCTTGGAGTTACTCGTCTCACCACAACTGTATGCCTGCTTGAAGGTGGTTTAAAAACAAGGGCACAGCAGCACAAGGAGTCTGCATGTCCTTTTAGACATGCTCAGCTTTGTGGATACCCGGATTCTGTTGCTGCTTGCAGTAACTTCATACCTAGGATCATGTCAATGTAAGTTTGAATATCTGCTCTTTTTTTTTCTGTGATGGATAATTTTTCTTCGGGTCCCCACTGCTTGAGGATCTTGCGCTTGGCTTTTGTTTTGGGACTTACACCAAGGTCAACGTGGAGAGCCGCTCAGAGCACTGCTGCATTTAACTACGGATTGAGAGAAGGATCCTTCACCTTTCTTTTCCCTTTCTGTTCCAAGGATACAGTTATTGTCATTTGATTAGTTTTCTGAAAGGAGAAGTTGCGCTGCTTTGAGAGAGTAGTCGACCTAGATACTTTTCAAAGCTGTTTAGTGCATGTGGAGCCTTGAAAATAGGCTAAATGTGGATTTTCTTTTAGACACAGGATGAAAAACTTTGTGGGGCGTTGTACACATTGTTCCATCCAGACGTCCAGGGAATGAGGCTTTATCATAGGAAACTGCAGTGTCTCCCCCTTGCGGCCATAGTTGCAAACATCTACTTGGCATCACTCAATTTTTTTCCCCTCCTTGAAAAGATACATCTGTTTCATCAAAGTCTAAATAGAAAAGATTACTCATTAGAACATAATTCAAGATGTATTTGGTTTTGTAATTCTATAACTTAAATAGTATCTTATTTTTACTTTTTTTACAGTTAATGGTTTTATGCTTAAGCAAAAATCGAAATCACAGAAACATTTCAAGTTAAGCTTGAACGAGTTGTGCATGAAGTCGAAACTTTTCTCAATAGGGAAAATAAAATAGCCTTACATCACTTTGAAAGTCTTACTGCGCCCCCCTGTGGTCCCAAGGGGACACGGCAAGTTAGAGGTCAAAGGGAGGTCCTGGCTGTGCCAAACTGAGCCATCAGCAGCTGATCCAGAGTCAGGGGGCAGAGATCTCCACCTGCAGCAAAGTGTAGACGTGAGATACAACCATGAGCAACGCGTGAACCTTCAGTCTTCAGATGATCAAAAAATTAAAACAATTTATCAAGTCTGAATAACAATAACTCCTTCTGATGCTCAAAACCCTTTCACCTTTCTCCGCAGCTTTAATTATATTATACCGGAGGTGACACAGCATCAGTAGCAGATGTTAAACAGCGCCCATCACAGAGGCAGTCGTCCTTATCTTGTTTGCAGACGTTCGCCAACTATTCCTGTCCCAAGGGTATTCACTACCTGTTCAGGCCTGTTGGCAGCTGGGGCCTTAATATTTGGAATGCTATTGAACGCTGAGCTTCAGTTTGCAGAGTTAGACAGTTTAATGTGATTCACACACACTGTGCAGAGATGGCCCTCAGGTACACATGTACACATGGGCTAAAACGCATTATACAGCACACAGGCTGTGGGTAGGAGGATTGTTGAAGGCAGGTTTAGCATTTCTAGATACTGGTGATAAGCGTAGATATGATAATCTTTAGTTTGAGTTTCTGTGCCACAGATGATGGTTGAGGCTCAGAAAACCGACAAACAAACACAAAACCCAGCTTTCGATCACACAATGCATTATCACTGAACTGCAGTTTTAGTTGTACATTAGATTTTCTACATGGAAACACCCCAGCCTTATTTCTGCATATTGATACATTGCAACTTGAGGAACAACCAATGCCCTCCACTGTGGCGAGACGTTACTACATTGAACAAGTGTACAGATGGTTAAAAATGACACTGCTTCTTTTAAAGGTGACTGTTTTGCTAAAAAAATGCTTGTCGTGTTCTAACGGATTATTCCCTCTTCTCTCCCTAACCCTCGTCTTCATCCTCTCCTTCCTCCTCCTCCTCCTCCTTCTCCTCATCTCCCCAACGCCACAGCGATGGTTAGTACACACACATGCAACACATCTCAAAGACAGCTTTACCTTGTCACTTTGCGTTTTGCCTTCCGAATGCAGAGAAAATCTGCCTTGAAAAGAGAGTCCTCCATCCGACCATTTAGGGCAATCTCCACGACAGCAGAGTATTTCAGTTCTGTCTCTGAACCAAAACTATTTCTTGTAGTTTTCCCCCCTTCCTGTCCATGAATAGGTGAGGGTCCAATTGGCTAAAGTTTGTGTCAGTGAAAGCTAAAACCGCGGTGCTGAGGCACCCATGGGGCCTGGCACAAAGGATCCTTTCTGAGGACAGCAGAGAGGGGGCAAAGGGAGGTGGGCTCCTAACAGCTGACTTTGGGTCAGTTTAGAGTTTCCCTCTGCTCTTGGCTTTGGATTTGACTTAAGGAGTGAAAGCTGATCTCAAATAAGTTACGAAAAGTTCATAATGATTGGATGATTAGTGAGTTTAGGACTGAGGCCTGACATGACTCTGCTCATAATTGAGATTGCCTAAAATGAAACAGCTTCCCAGCTTCTTATTTGCAGCTCCAGAATCATTTAAATAATTTTAAGGTGCAGTACACACTGTGTGGCTCTAGTATAATATCAGAACTTGTATTGTTCCATAGACTAACATGCCCTTACTGCTGTTAAGTTGGTTTTGGGACATTAAAGCATCTCTATGCACGAATTGATCATTGACGTCACATGCACATTGCTCTGCTGTACCTTTATTTAAATCTCTGCATTAGCTAGTGCATGTTTTATATATTGTTACAATGGCCCCTCGTTCATTTTTATGCAAAAGATAAGCTAATGTTAAACATGTTAAATGACCAGAGAAACCCGGAAAATAAATAAAACATAAATACATTTTACATGTCTTTATGTTTTTTTCTGTTTATAGAAGAGTGGAAACAAATCTTTACGGCTGCTAATCCCTGAAATGTGTTTTAACTTCCTGGTCCTCTCACTGTGAGATCACGTTTGTTTACAGACACATTTTGACAATAAACCAGATAATTCGGATACAAGTTCTGGTTTCTGATTTGCTTCCAGTGATGTTTACTTTATTAGACACTGGCCTGCTTTGCTTTGCTTTGAGGAATACTTTGGAGTTGACGTGGTGTTAAAGCAATAAGCTGAGCCATCTGCTCTGTGTGTTGGTCTGACGGAGTGATTTCTCTGCTGCAGGGTCCCAGAGGAGACAAAGGGCCTCGAGGTGACAGGGTAAGCTCAACTCAAACTCTCAAACTCTGCAGCTCTTCCTTCAAACAAACAATTCTAAATACTGGATTGAATTATTTTATTCAGTATATTTATGAAGCATCTGTTTGTTGACGTCATTTGACCCTTAAGCCCCTGTAGGCCACACCCCTTTGTTTACATAACCCATAGCATTAATGCTCGTGATGATTATAGACATATTATACGCAGTATGATAGATTATGTTCATTATAGCATTGACCAGATTCATTTAATATCAACAGCAGAACTTTTTTAACATTGTTTCTGAAATTAAGTTTATGTTCAACATGATTTATATTGACACAATTTCTTACAGTAGTTGGTCTGCTTTATCTATGTAATATTTCTATGATATGTGTAAATATTAAATATATTTCAGCTCCTGCAGAATTCATATTGTGTCGGCATCGTCAGCCATCAGGAGCTGTTCATTCTGTAACACTGTTTACTCACGGTATCTTCTGTGTTTTACAGGGTCCTAAGGGCCCAGATGGCAGAGATGGTACAGATGGACTCCCCGGCCCCGCTGGTCCCCCTGGGCCCCCTGGACTCGGAGGCGTAAGTCCACTGTTTATACTTATAAATAAACTGCCTAGATTCGGGTCCAAAAAACGTTGATAATGCTGCACACGGCTGGATTCATATGTCTGTGTGATGTATGAGTCAGACCCACATTAGTTAAAGTGAGGAGTGCAGGTCGTGACAGCACTCGGCCAGTTATACGTTCATATTTCCTGTAAAATACATGACAGATTATTCTTATTGACCTCTGCTGACCTCACAGCCTCATGGTGCAACCCCATGACCTTTGACCTTGTGTCCTTAACCCGTACAACCTCACAACACATGGATTATACATACAAAATTTTGATGATTGTAGTTTATTGGAAACAACTATTAGTTAAAAACAAGTAGGAGGAACTGAGCATATCAGGATTTATTTGAAATGTGTGCTGCTCGGCTAATAGTCCTGATATTCTATAGTAAAAGAGGTTAATGTTTATGTGCATATGTTTTGGTCAAAATATTAATCTGTGTTGTTATTTTTGCTTTTCATCAGAACTTTGCTGCTCAGTACGAAGGTGCAAAAGGTCCCGATGCCGGTCCTGGACCCATGGTGAGGGACTTTCTCCCACACTCAGACAAACCACATTTCAATTCAGCCGTATTGTTACATCTATCAATACAACTATTTTGAATATTTGAATATATCCAGTCCTGCCTCATCAATGCTTCACTGATCATGAACTTATTTCTCCTTTTCAGGGAATGATGGGCGCTAGAGGCCCTCCAGGACCTCCTGGATCCCCTGTAAGTGCAAACTCACCCTACAACACAGTCTGATCACACACGATTGATCACTCTGATAACCTCAAAAGAAATTAGTTCAGCTGTTTACTAATTGCTGCACCTCCTCTCATTCAACAGGGACCTCAGGGACACACAGGACATGCTGGCGAGCCCGGAGAGCCCGGTCAGAGTGTAAGATCATCCTCCAAAATTCTCACATTTCTTGAGGACAGATTTGATGTCACTTTCCTTATCAGACTCACTCTGTAGATTCCATCTTGACGGTTGAGATCTTAATCGTCTTTTATTTGTTTTTCTTTCCCAGGGTGCTCTTGGACCTCGTGGCCCCCCTGGACCCCCTGGCAAAGGCGGAGAGGACGTACGTACACATTTCATTTTCCACAAGCACTTTATAAGGGCTAATTTTGTTAATATGAAAGGATTTAGTTCTATCTTCTTATATCGTCTTCTTTTTTTTTTTTTTCACTGACAGGGTAACAATGGCAGACCTGGCAAGCCCGGAGACAGAGGTGCCGCCGGCGTTCAGGTGGGAGACTCTCTCCAAAACATGGACTCGGACACTCAGACCAAAAACAGACACAAACAGACATCAGCAGTGTTAATGTGGAAATTGTCTGAGTGATATTGTCTTTGCTTTGAATTGCAGGGTGCTCGTGGATTCCCCGGAACCCCTGGACTTCCAGGAATGAAGGGACACAGAGTGAGTGCTGCTCTTCACCTGTACTCGACCTGAACTTTACCTGCTGGCTCCTGCTAACCCATTGGCTAATAGAAATCCGCCAAGGAGGAAATTATGCACCGGTGCTTCGTCAAAATTGGACTGAATAGTTGTGCAGCCCCATTTGCACCACTGGGAGAGATTATGGCTGCCAGTAAAGATTTTTGCACGAAGAATCCTCATGTAAAACGAGAACGACTCTGGATTGAGCTCGCATCTGAGGAGTCATTTCCTGGTGTTTGCCAGATGTGAATCGCCTTTAAAATAATCTTTGGTGACTTCTCATAGGAGCCTTTGGGTATCTCCTCTCTTGTGTGAATTATTATTTGAGAGATTGAACAATCATCACCATTTTAATTCTGCTGTCCTTTATCTGATAGCTGCTAGACCAAACGTCTGTGAGCATCTTCGAACATGTCTGTCTTTCTGCATTTCAGGGTTACACTGGTCTGGATGGACGCAAGGGAGAGCCTGGTACCTCTGGTGCCAAGGTGAGATGGCCTGTATTAATGTTGATTGCAGAGTAATATGCTGTAGTTTGCACAAAAATACATGCATTTGGAAGTATTACAATTTCAAACTGGAATAATAAAACAAACCCTCAATCCAAATTTCAGTGCTGATAATTAACTTCTGTATTCAACCTATTTACCCATAACCATGACACACTTCCAGAGACCTCACCAGAGACCCTAACCAACCTTCTCCTGTTTCTCCCATAGGGTGAGGGTGGTGCCCACGGAGCTTCTGGAAGCCCTGGACTCGCTGTAAGTTCTAATTCATGATTTGCCATTCATGAGCAAAACCACACTTACTTGAAACCAATATCCACTAATTGCATAAATTAATAGCTTTCCCCGAAATGTATAGTTTTATACAATATTAGTGCAGTAAAGACATTTTTCTCATCACTTGTGTGTTTTGGTGTATCCTCCCCACAGGGGTCTCGTGGTATGGCTGGAGAGAGAGGTCGTGCTGGCCCTGCTGGCGCCGCTGGTGCTCGTGGTGCTGATGGCAATGTTGGACCTTCCGGACCTTCTGTGAGTACTGCCACATTAATCCCCTCTGTGATTGTAAAAAGAATGCCCCTCATGAATATTAAACAAAAGAAACTCTCTTTATGTATAAGGTATAATATGTAATATGTGATACAATCCAGGACTAGATGAGGGGCTAGTTATGCCTCTTAATCTTGATAATTGCACTCATGTGATAATTGCACTCATGTATAAAACCTGTTTAACATATGTGTCTACTCTACTCAGGGTCCCCTCGGTGCAGCTGGTCCCCCAGGTTTCCCCGGTGGCCCAGGCCCCAAGGTGGGTGTTACTTCTTGTCCTTTCACAATACTGACATTCATGTTTAGGGTCACAAAAAGAGACTAATCTTATCAACTTACCACGTTTCAGACACACATTGTCTGTTACTGTTAATATAACATCTTCCATCACAATATCCCCAGGGGAATCGATCACATATGACACAGCAAACAAAGCCCATACATTGTAAACACTCATATTTAAGAAATAAGACCCACACAACTACATACACACAAAACTGTGGCTTTTACAACAACACAGTCATCATTATCCATCAGATGTTAATGACGCAGTGTATGACTATGAATTCACCTCAACTTTGACAGGGAGAGATTGGAGGTGCTGGAGCTAATGGACCATCTGGAGCTCAGGGATCTAGAGGAGAGCCCGGTCCCAATGGTGCTGGTGGACCCCTTGGTCCCGCTGTAAGTAATCAAAAGATTTTAACTTCCCAGGCACTTCGCCGTCACTGCTAACCTGGTCTGGAACCAGCTAGCTTGTTGTTTTTGTTTTGATAAAATAAGATTCCCTAACTTTGTGTTCTCTCACCTTAGGGTAACCCTGGTGCTAATGGCCTGCATGGAGCCAAGGGACCTGCTGTGAGTATTCAAGTTTGAATTGAAGTTCATAGGTCATGAGGTCATTGAGGGTCACACAGATAGTATAACAATCAGGCCTCTACCATAATGCACACACAACACATCAATAATGAGGTGTTATCACAAGCTATATGATAGCTCTATACTTTTCAATTAAACTTCATTTCATATAGTCTCTGTTATTAAAAGTATGTCATACTGCCGGTGATATATATTTCAGATCAAATAAATGTGATATTAAAATTAAGCTGCAAAGTGATGCTCACATCTCGGTCTCTGTGGCTGTCGATTAGGGCACCCCTGGTGTTTCTGGAACCCCTGGCTTCCCTGGACCAAGAGGAGGACCTGGACCCCAGGGCCCTCAGGGTTCTGCTGGACCAAGAGGCCTGGCTGTGAGTCAACATGTGCACACATTGTTACACATTGTTCACTGGTGAATGTTCTTTTTTATTTATGGCATCTGTTTGTATCTGTTTTAGGGAGATCCTGGTACTCAGGGTGTGAAGGGAGATGGTGGCCCCAAAGGAGAGCCTGTAAGTTTCCTGTCCCATGTTTGTGAATTTCAAATTTCACAAAACTGAATATGAAGATGGTAGTGTGCACCATACCTTCATCTTCTCTGTTTGCCTCCTTCAGGGTAACTCTGGACCTCAGGGAGCCCCCGGACCTAATGGTGAGGAGGGCAAGAGAGGACCCAGTGGTGAGCTTGGTGCCACCGGCCCTGCTGGCGGCCGTGGAGCTAGAGTGAGTACCAGTGCCACCTTTTCTGAAGGGTGGTGTTGTATCCATACAGATCAACATCCAGAACCATCATTATAGGACCTCCTGTTAATGGCTGTGTGTCTCTGATAGGGTGCTGCTGGTAGCCGTGGTATGCCTGGTAGTGAGGGAAGAACTGGCCCCATTGTAAGTAAAAAAATCATATCACCACAACATGAAACTAAATAACTCAAAATGTTATGCATTCAGTCATGTGGTGTAACACTCTTCCACCCCTTTGTCTCTTTATCATAGGGTATGCCTGGTGCCCGTGGTTCCACTGGCTCTGGTGGACCCCGTGGACCCCCCGGAGATGCTGGTCGTGCTGGTGAGCCCGGTGCAGCTGGTGCCAGAGTGAGTCTTTAGCTAAATTCATTAATTTTGAACAGGGAGAAGGATCGGCAATAGCACAGCTTGGAACAGTGGTGCGGTTGTTATTTGCCTTCAAATTTAAATTCAAACAAATGAACTGATCCCACTGGGGGAAATTTATTCAGCTTGTGCAAAAAAAAGCTAGATAAGGGATAAGAATATATGAGAATAAATAAAGCACAAGTAGTATAAATTAACAACATTTTGAGGGCAATTAAACATAATAAATTACAATTCATACATCTTATCAATTTATAAATGTTTGTCTTCCACAGGGTTTCCCAGGAAGCTCTGGAAGCTCCGGACCCCCAGGAAAGG
This sequence comes from Limanda limanda, assembly GCF_963576545.1. Lineage (NCBI taxonomy): Eukaryota > Metazoa > Chordata > Actinopteri > Pleuronectiformes > Pleuronectidae > Limanda > Limanda limanda. The sequence goes on along the minus strand of NC_083654.1, from coordinate 10,398,790 downwards.
AGGGACTTGCTGTAAGAAAACCTGAATCTTTCGCATGAAAACACTCATTTCCTTTGCTCTTATCCTGTTATGTTTAATAGCATATTTGCAAAAAAAACATCAGTTAACATTACTTCCTGTGGCGCTTCCTGTTTCCTCCTCCAGGGTCCCGCTGGACAAGATGGCCGCTCCGGACCTCCCGGCCCAACTGGACCTAGAGGCCAGCCCGGAAACATCGGCTTCCCCGGACCCAAAGGAGCTTCTGTATGTATAAATAAAGCCAAGACCAATAAAAGCCAAACATTTTAATTTCATCATTTCGAATTTCTTTATCACAACCTGTCCTTAACCAGAATTTTACCATTCTCAGGGTGAGGGTGGCAAGCCTGGTGACAAAGGAGCCTCTGGCCCCACTGGACTGAGAGTAAGTGACATAAACACACATAATATAATCATATAGAAAATGTATATATATATGCAATTACTCATCCTTATAACCGTCATGTTCCTATCTTTGTTTCTCAGGGAACCCCTGGATCTGATGGCAACAATGGAGCAACTGGCGCAATGGGACCTGCTGTAAGTATTCTTTACACAGCAATTAGTGGTAGTTTTCCTATATTTGTACAATTTAATTTAAAATATATGATGTGGTTTTGCTGCTATAAACACCAGTGTGCCATTTGTAACATTGGTAATTTCTCCATTCCCTATAGGGCGGCTCTGGTGAGAAGGGAGAGCAGGGACCCTCTGGCTCCCCTGGCTTCCAGGTTTGGATCCTTCATCTGTCTTGATTCAAATCAGAAATTTAGAGCGGAGCAGACAACACATTTATCAGCACTAGACAATCTGCCCTCCTCACTTCTTATTTTTGGTGCTAAAGTTGTTGCTTGATATTTTCAGGGACTGCCTGGCCCCGCTGGATCCGGCGGAGAGGGTGGCAAGCCCGGAGACAGAGTAAGTAACACACATAAACACACACCGGGTTCAACCATGATGAGCAGTCAACCTGCAAATACTGAAGAGTTATGAGTATGTCTCTAAACAACCATTGATGTCTCTGCAGGGTATCCCAGGAGACCAGGGAGTTAGTGGACCTGCTGGTGCCAAGGTGAGGTCTTCCTTAGATTCCACTCAGTCATCTGTCTTCAAACTGAGTAACTGGGTCTATTTGCACCAACTGAATCAAGACGCAATATTTTCCAATAGTCTTATGTAATAAAGTATATATCATCATTATAATAGCTGAAGGCTTTATATTGACGGGATCTGTGTGTTCATCCAGGGAGAGGCTGGTTCCCCCGGTGCTGCTGGAGTTTCTGGAGCTCAGGGAGGAATTGGAGCCCGTGGACCTGCTGGAGCTCCTGGACCCGATGGTGGCAAGGTAAGATTGTGTGACATAGCTGGGTCCAGCTGTGGACACTGTAAGATTCAAGTTTACTCAGATGCGTGCTGGACAAATGCTGTACATAAAGAATACGTCGGTGCTTTGATGCTCATAGAAGTGTCAGTGTTTTACATAGAAATGAACAATAGCTTTTCTTGCCTGTTTCCAGGGAGAGCCCGGTGCTGCTGGAGCTGTAGGTGGCCCTGGACACCAGGGAGCTGGTGGCATGCCTGGTGAGCGTGGAATTGCTGGTGGACCTGGAACCAAGGGAGAGAAGGTAAGTTCCAGAAATGCACCAATTCAGAAGTAGTTTAACCCTCAAAAAAAGTAATTTGTTAATGAGATTATGTTAATTCTCCATCATTCTCCATCCTCCACCCTCTATTCTCTTCCTCTTCCTATATAGGGAGAAGGTGGACACAGAGGCCCCGAGGGTAATGCTGGCAGAGATGGTGCCCGTGTAAGTTAAAAATCTAAACTCTGTAAAATGATGTAAAAATGTATAGCCATTCATTCCAGTGTTTCGAGAGCAGCAACCAGAGCCCTGGTCTCAGTGCCCTCTCCTCTCCTTCTAGGGAATGCCCGGACCTGCTGGACCCCCTGGACCCACTGGAGCCAACGGTGACAAGGTAAATAGGTGACGTGTGGTTATTATTTACCACAAAGATAATGTCAATACATAACACAGAAATGTATATGATAAGGATTCACACTCAAAATGCAAATAAATATTGTGTCGCTTTTGTGTTACTTAAAAATTACCTCAACCAGCGTTGTTCAAGATGGCTGACTCCCGCACCAGGGACCTACAAAAGGAAGACGTTAACAGAACTTGTAGACGTTAAATCTCTGTTGTAATTTAAGGGTTGACTAACCCCTCACCTTAGTTTGAGACCCACCACTCCCCCGGTTGTAATAATAGCAGTAACCCCCAAATTTAGCATAAATAAGTGTCTGAAGGTAGAACCTCAACACTGCCACCTGATGGATATTTTATAATATTACACCAGTAGCTCACCTACAGCTTAATTTGGCAAGGCAGTTGTAATAGCTCAATTATATACGCAGAGAGCAATTTTTAAACAATATACAATTGAATGCATTTCAAATGTTTTCTTTGCAATTTTATGCAGTAAGTTGTAATGATGATTTTACATTAAGGTTGCCTGCCTTTTTATTACCTGATTATAGACACACCAGACACATACGCAATAACAATGACAGTATATTTACTAGACATGGCAAAATAAATAAATGCCATTTGAAATTTATATGATATAATCAAATTTGTAACTTTATAAACATTAGCTGAGGGATTAGGATTTCAAATTTAAAGCTGACCAACATTAATTTGAATAATCACACAGTAACAACATTGCTTTACATTTTTCTCATGATTTATGTTTGGCCTACTACTTTGTATTGTATACAGTATATACTACATAACATATATATTGTTTTATACAATTCTGATATTCAACCATGAATATTTTACATATATACTGTTTGGACAGATTAGTAGATTCATCAATGGAGGGGTTTAATGGGACAATGCTGAACTAATGAAATATTGGATCTTGTCTCCTGCAGGGTGAGAGTGGTGCCTTCGGACCTTCTGGTCCCGCTGGTGCTCGTGGAGCCTCTGTAAGTAGCACTCCATTGATTATCACAAATATTAGCTACAGCTACAAACATTCACAACTTTGAATGCACGATATCAACGGTGTTTCTGACCGACTGCCTGTTCTCCACAGGGTGAGCGTGGAGAGGTTGGCCCTGCTGGATCTCCCGGATTCGCCGGACCCCCTGTAAGCTTGCAGCCAGTCACTTTACACTACAATGAAGCATGTGGGAGTCCTGTTTGAGCCGCAGGATATCAACACACAAATACATATACACACACACGATTGACCAGATATTGACACAGCCCTGTTCCTACCCCTCCCCCCAGGGTTCCGATGGTCAGCCTGGAGCAAGAGGAGAGCGCGGACCTGGTGGAATCAAGGGAGAAGTTGGACCCTCTGGCCCATCTGGACCCGCTGGACAGTCTGGACCTGCTGTGAGTGCCATTCACACTGGCCATACAGTATAAACAGGAAACTTGCACCTGGATGGAATAGATCTGATTTACCAGACTTGTATTGGTGTTTTTATACTTAGGATTTAAAATGATAAGTTATGATAAGATTTGGGTCACTCTGAAGTGAATTTCTTTTTCCTGATTTCTGCTTTTGTGTTACTAGGGTCCCAATGGCCCTGGTGGACCCTCAGGTGGTCGTGGAGACAACGGACCTCCTGTGAGTATGCAACGATATCAAAATTATAATTTTATCCATAAATGGTTGAGGCAAACATAAACACACACATCAGCTTCCCAGGCCTCCTTAGCTCTTTTATAGTAGTGAAATGTGTCATACTTTCTTATTTGTTTCATTTTGTATTTTATTCATAAAAAAGGTTTTGGCTTTAACATACTCTCCCAGTATATCTGGTGTCACACACACACACACACACACACACACACACAGTTGTATAACCTTCGTTTGTGTGTGCCTTCTGATGTCAGGGTCTGACTGGTTTCCCTGGATCTCCTGGCAGAGTTGGTGTTGCTGGTCCCGTTGTAAGTATTGATTTCATATTTATTAATATTATCATTAAACAAACGCAATCACAAATGCTATCACTGGCTTCTTCCCATGTAATGAATCAGAGCCACAGCCATCATTACACATTGTACTATCACACCGCATTGCAACTCACACTCACTTACACATTTTGACTTCAACCCACTTTCTTCTTCTTCAGGGTATTGTCGGACCTCCTGGCCCCTCTGGTTCCTCTGGTAAGGATGGCCCTCGTGGTCTCCGTGGTGAACCTGGTGCCACTGGTTCTTCTGGAGAGCAGGGTATGGTTGGACCACCTGGTCAAATTGGAGAGAAGGGACCTTCTGGAGAGTCTGGTCCCCCTGTAAGTTATTGATCAATCCTTTACTTTATTATTGAGACTATGAACCACAAGAGCATATGTATTTATTGTATACCTATATACCTATAGATCTCCATCTTCAGTGCATTTATATGTATCCTGTTTGTGTTAAGGGTGCCCCTGGTTCAGCTGGAACTGGTGGTCCTCTTGGTATTCAAGGATTCCTTGGTCTGGCTGGTGCTAGAGGAGATCGTGGTACACCTGGTGGTGCTGGTGCTGTGGTATGTTGTTTGACCTCCCAAAATTTGATTTGAATGCATACATACTGTATCAGATACATTGTGAAGCCTTTGTTTATATATGACCCTCTTATCTGCATCCTATCACAGGGAGAGCCTGGTAGAGTTGGACCTGCTGGTCCCCCTGGATCCCGTGGTCCCTCTGGAAACATTGGTCTGCCTGGTATGACCGGACCTCAGGGAGAGGCTGGACGTGAGGTAATTTAACAAAGACCTATAATACTGACCTGTTTTGCCATCCATTCCATGGACTAAAGAGAAACCATAATGTAAACTATAATATACCTTACTGTTCATAGGGTAACTCTGGTAACGATGGACCTCCTGGCCGTCCTGGTGTTGCTGGATTCAAGGTAATGCCTTTTCAAACATCATTACGCATGTTTGCATATATAATACACACACACTTATAGTATAATCTGACTTACATATGTTGTTTCCTACCATGCTTAGGGAGACCGTGGAGAGCCTGGATCTGCTGGTTCCATGGGACTTGCCGGTTCCCCCGGACCTGCTGGACCCTCTGGAGCTGTTGGCAGACCTGGAAACCGTGGAGAGTCTGTAAGTAACAACAGCAGCAGCAAAATGTAGTGACTGCAAGACAAACGATTTCCTTCACTAAAGTTGCCATCTAGAAATCACAACATGATCAGGGTACACATTACTTATCTATAATCATTTTCTTACTTCACTCATCTTTTTATTCTTGTCCCTAGGGCCCAGGAGGTGCCACTGGACCCGCTGGCGCCGCTGGAGCCAGAGGTGCTGCTGTAAGTACAGTATAAATGGAGAGTCCTAAAATAACACATAAAATTAAACCAATGTTACAATGTCCATCCACATCTATAGCACCTAAAATGTGTGTATGAGAATTGTGTTATTTTTAAATGAGCTGATGGTTTTGGTGCCTGCATTTATATTTGTATTTCTGTGTGTGTTTTATAGGGACCTGCAGGAACCCGTGGTGAGAAGGGAGTCGGTGGAGATAATGGAGAGAGAGGCATGAAGGGACTGCGTGGACATCCTGGTCTCCAGGGAATGCCTGGACCATCTGTGAGTGATTGCACGCCATCATGATGCACACAAAATGTGTTAACGTCAATAGTTAAACCACCAGATGTTATTGATGTGTCATTCAATGATGCTTTGTCTCAACTCAGGGACCCTCCGGTGACACTGGAGCTTCTGGACCTTCTGGATCTTCTGGAAACAGAGTGAGCGGATTCCTAATTATTCACACCTACACAAGCAGTTTTTTCGCTTTACCATATCCCAATCCAACTCTTAAACAAGGTATATAACCACTGTAATATGCTAGACCACATGCAGATATTGTGTACCTAGTACCATTTATAAACTTAATAGTGTTCAATTTCTGCATTTTCTTTGTTATATTTGTTCTTCTCATGAATTCAAAAAGACCAAAGGCAGGACATGCTGTAAATTATAGTGCACATTAAGTATTATTTCCCCCAAAAAATATAAATGTTTGGATGATCTCTTCAGGGACCCGCTGGACCCCATGGACCCTCTGGTAAGGATGGAAGAGCTGGTGGACATGGAACTATCGGCTCCCCTGGTGCCCGTGGACCCCCTGGATACGTTGGACCCGCTGTAAGCACGCAAACATCCCCTTCATCTGCTTAAACCATTTAATTTTATAAACTGTCATTTTTTGTATTAACTGGACAATTGAGCTCCAACATACACTAAAGCATTGTCTGCAAACGATTTAAGCTAAGGTGCGACCTGCATATAAATTCCCTCTCTTGTCTATCTCAGGGTCCTGCTGGATCTCCTGGTCTGCCCGGACCTGCCGGCCCATCTGGTGGTGGATATGATGTCTCCGGATATGATGAGTACAGAGCTGATCAGCCCGCCCTGAGAGCCAAGGACTACGAAGTTGATGCCACCATCAAGTCCCTCAACACTCAGATCGATAACCTGCTCACCCCTGAGGGATCCAGGAAGAACCCTGCCCGCACCTGCCGTGACATCAAGCTCAGCCACCCTGAGTGGAGCACCGGTAAGTGCACATTAGGGTCAACGTACTTACATATTTACTAAGGGTTAGATTTCTTTGGGAGCCCATGCTGCCCATGTTTCATTTTGTTAAACCCTCAGACAACCGCAACTGAAATAATGTTATGCAGTGAATTAAACTCTGTGCTCTCGCTACTCTTCAGGCTTCTACTGGATCGACCCCAACCAGGGATGCAGCAACGACGCCATCAAGGTCTTCTGTGACTTCACCACCCGCGAGACCTGCATCCACGCCCAGCCCGAGAGCATCGCCCGCAAGAACTGGTTCAGAAGCACCGAGGGCAAGAAGCACGTCTGGTTCGGAGAGACCATCAACGGTGGTTCTGAGGTGAGTATCTACAGATTAGGGCTTTAGCAGCACGCAAGAGCAGAAAATAACCAGTGATTGTTATATATCAACTGTTCTGACTTTTGTTCTTTCCTCCCGGCAGTTCACCTACAACGATGAGAACGTCAGCACACAGAGCATGGCCACCCAGCTGGCCTTCATGCGCCTTCTGTCCAACCAGGCAAGCCAGAACGTCACCTACCACTGCAAGAACAGCGTCGCCTACATGGATGGTGCGAGCGGTAACCTGAAGAAGGCTGTGGTGCTCCAGGGCTCCAACGATGTGGAGCTGAGAGCCGAGGGCAACAGTCGCTTCACCTTCTCCGTGATCGAAGACGGTTGCACTGTGAGTAGCTCTTTGCCTCTTTGGTCATTTCTGTCTTAGCGCCAATGCTTCAAATTCATTCTTCCTCATGAGAGATCATTTATTTCGTCGATGATTTCTATGCTTTTGCCCCATTACACTATTCTGAACCTCCCTCTTTCTTTCTCTCCCTCTGCAGACACACACTGGTGAGTGGAGCAAGACAGTGATTGAGTACAGAACAAATAAACCATCTCGCCTGCCCATCCTCGACATTGCACCTTTGGACATTGGTGGAGCTGATCAGGAGTTTGGTTTGGACATTGGCCCCGTCTGTTTCAAATAAATAGACTCATGTTAAATTAACACCGAAAAGAGAGAAAGAACGAAAAAACAAAATCTCTGCCCTTCTTTCTATGTTGTTTTTTTATACCGAATGCTGATTTCCCTCTGCACATCCACTTGCTTAAGATGGGCAACTATCGGAGAGGACTGAATGGACTGAAAGGAACGTTTGTGCAATGCAAATTAATACAGCAACCCCAAAGGGACGCGGGGAAACACCTTGTTGTGGGACATCATGTCATCCTTTTGTAAAAAATAAAAGAAGTGTAATAAAAACGCTGAAAGTATGCATCACTTTGTGGTCTTTGTATATCTTCCAAGGAGGAGGTTTAAAACCACAATTTCCATGAAAAAAGGTTTAAACTACCTCATGCCTGTACGTAAAGAAAATACTATTGACAAACCTTGGGTCCACAACCGAGATGTTCATGCTTCAAGCTTTGTCCCGTATCGGAAGGTGCTCAGTTACTTGAAGCAGTGATCTATGGTGCTAACATGCAGCTGTGGAGCGAACCACTCTTTACTGTATTACTTTGTATTGACTTTTGAGGAGTCTTGCATTCATCTCCTGATACTCCCCCACTTTAAGCAGGTGGAATGTTCCTAAAACTAATGTCTGTTTTATTTCTTTTAGTTTGTTTTGTTCCTCTCTTTTTTGTTTTGTCAAGAAGTTTTTTTTTTTTGTTTTGGTTTTTTTGTTCAGGCTTTTTTAACTCTTCAAATCCCACACCCAGTGTCCAGTGTTCATACTGACAGCACATATTTCATCCAATTCTGATAGGTTCTTAGTCGGCCTCTCTCTCTCAAAAAATGACACCACAAAGTCTATTGTACCTATTTTGTATATGTGAGATGTTTAAATAAATTGTGAAAAGTTCTGAAATAAAGCATGTCCAATGTTCCAAAACACACTCCTCAGTGACTTAAGTGCTTTCATGTTTTGACGACACCAGTGTAGCTGTGTCACTGTATTTTGGTTCTAGTTTGGCGGATGATTTACAGATCATCATTGATTTAAACATCTTCCTTTTGAGGAAGCACAGCCATATCCTGATTTACCTTCCCCCTTTTTATCTCATCCTTAAACGGTACATCTAATTTGAATGTACAGTCAATTTCTGTTTACACTGTCCCTGCCAATGTATGATTACTAACGTGCATTGTTTCTTGTAAATATGCATCCTCCCATGTTGCTTTGTTTTCTTGCATAATACAGCTTTTGCATCCAAATAAATTTCTGTGGATCAAGGCTTGAATTGCAGTGATACATGCACACGGATAATAGTCACTGATAGGGACATGGCATTCATGCAGAAATTAGCTTGTATTGTCATTTTGTCCAGCACTGAGGCTTAGTGTGAGTACAGTGTGTTGAGAGAACTGGAATGTGCAGGATTTGTTAAAACTGTTATTTCATTATACCAGAGGAAGTTGGGCTCAAGGTGAACTGAGGGCATCAATACATTAAAAGGTCACCTGCAGCATCCTCAATAACCACTAGGTGACAGTGTTGCATGTTATTTATTCGCACCCTGTATCAAGTAGAGCCTTAGGGATTATTTTATGAACATGGACCTGTGACCACTGAGGAGCTCACACTTTGTACATTGGACACAAAATGTTATCAAAGCCAGAGGCTGGACCTTTAACAGTACAGACACACAGCTCCAAACACTTGGATGTTTATGGCGTTTGAAATCATTCTCAACAGTAATGGTGAAAATTAACAACGTACATTTACTCTGTACTTAATTCTTTTCTTTCACAACATTTCAGGCATCCCACATTGTACTTTTCAATTTTTCCACCGCATAACCTTCTACCTTCAAAACCTCATACGACTGTCTAAAAACAACTTGCTACTTAATTGGAGATTAAAATACCGAACAGCACGGTGGGATTAACATGTTGAGTGGCCCCCTCAAGCAAAAACAAAGTGGAAATCCTTTCGTTCCCTGAGCCACAGACCAAACAGAGCTCCTTTCCTGAAGTACTATAGCACCAGGGTGTCTGCATAGTAAATTAATCTTCCTGTTGGGTTTTGCACCATGTGACCATTTGGACCCACCAGAGTGCGTATTATATTTTGGTGGTGTGAGAACCTAAATAACATTGCAGTTAATAGAATTACTACAGTCAACATCTACAGTTGTGTCACCCATTTTTAAAGCTTTTGCTATTGCAGGTTCCTGGGACAGATATTTTGTAAAATGATCTCTTTGGCCAATGACAACACCAAATCCATTTTTACAGGGAAGTAAATCAGTGATCATAATAATAATCCTGTCATGTAGAACTCACAATAGGTTATTTTTAGGGCACTAAGAACTGACAGACAATTATTATTATTTTTCATGCAAATGAAGGGCTTTAACATGCTGAAATTTAGTTCTTACCAAAATTTGCAGAAAATTAAGAAGTGGAGAAAATGTACTTTCATTTATTTTCTGTGATTAATTTATTTTTTATTTTTTCACTTCCTGCGCAGAAGCGACTTGCGCACATCCTGCCCAGAAGCGAACTGCGCACTTCCTGTGCATAGACGCACTGCTGCACACATTCATTACTTAACAGAAACTTCAGCAGTGGTTTCTCCTTGGTCTGAGCATCAGTGAGAGAAATCCAAGGAAAAGGCTTTGAAGAAGGAAAACAAATAAAATAAATAATAAAAATATATAAAATAAAACAGTCATTGAAATTTGTGTTTGAAATATTATTCTTTCTAATGTGGCACACGAGCAGCATTCTATAATAATGCAGTATTGTACTCACTCATCTTCGCTGAGGGAGGATGCATGAGAAGAACCGATGAAACTGCTCGTGGTTAATTGCACGACATTCGACCATGTCCCCTCAAAGAGTCTGTTTATCCGGGAGAGAGCGTCACTGGATCTCAGTCCAGCAGAGGTGCAGATATTCAGCAGGCTGCACAAAACTGTACACAACCAGTTCTCGCTCAGAGAAATCCCATATAGGGAGTCACAAGCCAGATCAACCTCTCTCTGAACTTATTGAGCAAAGTGTTTTTACAGTACTTTGAATTGGCAGAAAAATTGCCAGGATGTAAATATATATCACTATTTACATTTAAATTAATTAAATATAAAAAAAGAAAAAGAAATTAATTAAATGAAATGAATAAAAAAAATGATAATAATTAAAAAAAATAACCTAGCAAAATTCCTGCGCAATGGGCTTCTGCGCAGGATGTGCGCAATGAGCTTCTGCACAGGATGTGCATTAGGTTTCTGCAGGATGTGCACAATGGGCTTCTGCGCATGATGTGCGCAATGGGCTTCTGCGCAGGATGTTTTTAAATTTAATTTTATTTAATTTTTTTTTTATATATTTAATTTGAAATGGTTATGGTTCATTTTTGTTTTTAAATTGACATTTTATTAGATATTGTGCAATGAATAGGTTGTTGAAGTCCTGCCAACACGACAGCCTGCCAAACTTACCCATGAGTTCGGACCATAGACTGGTTCGGACCCAGCTCCTGTGTCCACTGGTGTCCTGGTTCCACCCATGGCAGCGTAGTGGCGTGGGGCTGGCTCATCCCTGCGACCCAGGGAGCACATTTCTCAGCGCTGGTTCAGGGGTAAATGATGCTGGTCTTCACAGGTGACTGACCTACGCTAGCCTGTAGCCGCCCCCTCCCCCTTCCCCCCACAGGAGATTATGTGCTTGTGTGTGTGTGGCCGCCGCGCTTCCCGGTTCTTCCCGGCATTACGATGCGGTGCGAACATGGGCGAGGAAATGAGGCGGACCGCTTTTCGCGGCGCTTCTACCTCCGGTGCGTCCCGGGGTTAGAGGATGATGGTGTGACGTTAATATATTGTTTTACATTGCATTTGTCACGTCATGATAATTCAGTCTCTTGTGCCGCCCTCTCGGCATTTTTCACCTTAGGCAACCGCCTATGTCGCCTGTACCAGGAGCTGCCCCTGCTTTGAAGTATCTTGAAAGTATCTATTTTCTACAGTGACAATCCTGAAATGATCTATTCCACAGTGAAAATGTTGGACTTTACTTTGAAAAATCTCCAAATCTATACAGTAAATGTGTTTGATATTCAGTACGTAGGTAGTCAGAGAGCTCCTGAACACATGCATATCAGTCTCTCTCTGAACATATTGAGCAGTGTTTTTACAGTACTTTGACGTATCCTGAAATTATATATTTTCTACAGTGACAATCCTGAAATGATCTATTCCACAGTGAAAATGTTGGACTTTACTTTGAAAAATATCCAAATCTATACAGTAAATATCACATCATCACCACAGCACCTGCAGATACAAAGCAATTTATTGGGTATTCAAACATATATTAAATAAGACAAAGAGATAATATTCAATGTCTGAAAGATGATGAGAATCTAAATAAATGATAGATCAAATCAAAAGTATCTGTCATATGGATTTCGATTATAACCAGCCTTACCACAGTCCAAGCAAACAATCCATCTACAACGGCCATTGCACCGGTAATGCAAATAATAGATTACTATACATAAATACAATTTCTGAAATTTCTAGAACTGGGTTGGCCCGAGCACATGCATTTTGAAGCGTTGCAAGCGCTTTGCCTGAAAAAAATAAATAATGACTGAGGATATATTGACACATAGAGCTGTTCAGGCTTGGACTCTGATCATGAGACAGAAGTTAGGTAGTGATAGGACAATACACAGTGGAGTTACGACAACATCGTCTCCTTTGGCGAAGGATGAACCTTTGCCGTACCTCAATGTTTACACGGTTTGAGGAACTGTCCCAATTCTGAGAACGTCATCTTTGCAAGAATTACAGATTCCTTTGATATTTGACCACTGACACTGCAGGAGTGGAGTTGTTTGTTTTCAGGCTCGGCATCAAAGGATTCATCGTCCATGTATGTCCACGTTACAGAACATCGTGTTTAATTGCCTGTAATCAAACTTTGACGCCACGCCAGGGTCACACCGTGTGTCGAAAAATCGATCTTTTGATAACTTTGTATCTCCATCTTGTTGTGATGACACTCATCTCAATTTGACGTTGATCTGATGACAGCCCTGGTACAAGTACCTCAAAGTAAAAATGTGGCCACTAAATGCAAAATAGCAGGCTTCCTGTTGCGTTTTTCCCATTGCACCCCAATACCTTTTTGTTTGTCTGGTCATGATACACCTGTGTATCGATTTTTGTGAAGATCGGTCAATGTGAACACGTTCCGGGGGTCTCGGGGGGCACCGTTGAGCCATTTTGCAACGCCCAATGAAAATTCCTCCACAATACGTAAATTTTCACCACTTTCAAATTTTCTGCAAATTTTGGTAAGAATTTGAGCATGTTAAAGCCCTCAGAAAGCCAATTAATTTGCCTGAATAATAAAAATAATCCTTAAAATGTCAATAGGGCCTCACCTGTCAGTGCCTGTCAGTGCTCGGGCCCCAATGAGCTGGATATAACTTCATAAAGTCCAGCCCTGTTTGACTTATGTATCGTTTCTCTTCTGTTGTTTCTTACTTTCCTACAGACGTCTTTTTAATCTTGTTTTTATTAATGTTTTTTTTTATTATGGAAGCCCAGGGATCCGTCTGGTGGACGAACATTGACCCCCGGGACCCTCTGACCCTCACGCCGCTCTGCACCTGCTGTGCGCGGCGGTGATGGAGGAGGCGGTGCCCGGGCAGGTGGAGCCGCTGCGCCGGGAGCAGCCGCCTCCGCCGCCGCCACACTGCACAGCTGCTGGTTGTCATGGAGGAGCAAAGATGGCGGTCCTGGCCTATAGCCTGGGCAAACGCGAAATAAACCAACACTTCACCATAAAAAACGCCAAAGTCATCTCGCTGACGGTCGTGCTGCTGCTGCTGCTGTTCCACGCAGCCTCGCGGTACCATGGAGGTGAGTCTCCCGGCGTTTGTTCAACTTACTGCGGACTCAGCCGCCGACCGCAGCTAATGCTAACGATAGCCCCGCTAGCTGCCCTGCTCTCCTCGGTACGCAGCCTCCGTCCCGTACCGCCGGGGACCCGGAACGGAGGCTGCGACTCGGTGCGAAGCAGGAGGGGAAACCTCGCAGAGTCGATCCAACAACAGCCGCAGCACCGACTTCTATCGTCTGTGCTCCGGCTGCTGACAGAATCCAGCTAACGCTCCGCTCCGACCTGTGTTTACATGCTCCGATCGGCAGCACACGCCTGGTTCCTGCTGGGAGAAGCCATGTGTCCGATGCTGGGACTCACAATAGACACAAACAGTGGCAGTAGCATCGGGAGGCCGGTGCTTATTTACATCAGCAGCTTTAGCTCGTCTGCTACCTGAAGAAATAAAGGCTAAATGTGAATGCAGCGTTAACTTCGCAGGTGACTGTGTCAAGTCAGTGACCAGTTCGCATTAGCCTGTGTGCTGGAGATTAGTTAGCTGCAGAGGCTTACTGCGCTGGAGGCTCGTTTCAGGTGTTCCAAAGGTTGGATCTGTGTTTTTGCACATTAAAGATCTGCACCCGACGGCACAAAGCCCAGATCAGGACTGAATTCACAGATCCACCTCGCAGCCGAGTCGCAGAGTGTGTGCACGTCCTTCGTGAAGAGGGATCGGAACCAGCTGCTGTGCCCCTGGTCTCTGGCCAGCCCGCTGATCCTCCATGTTCTCTCGTTTCTATGGGTTGATTCACTTGTGGGTGACTCTATTCATTTTGCACATAAATGAATAGCTGGAGAGATGTATGCTCGGGCTAAATTGCTGATGACTCCTGCTACGGCCCCTATCAGAGCCCCGCATTGTGCCCTGCTCCTTTGACAGCACTGAATGAAAAGCCAGGGCACCATTGAGACAGCAACTTTCAGTCACAGTTGCAGAGGAGCTGAGGCTGAAAGCGAGATGTGTGTCTTTGTCTGGTCTCACTCGTGGCTTCTCTGTGTCCTTGCCTGCAGGCGGAGACTCCTGCGAGTGGCTTCTGTCTAGAGGACGCTACTTGGGGGAGAACGTATGGCAGCCTTATGGCTGCATGATGCACAAATACAAAAGCATGTGAGTCCCACACACTGTTGCAAGGCTACTGTATAATGTACACATTATATTAGACACCAAGTGTGTAGCATTGATTGGGTGAGGTGTGTTTGTGTGTGTGTGTGTGTGTATCTCTCAGTAAGGATGGATTAGTAACCCTTGAGCTAAATAACCAATTTAGAAGATATATCACATGGACAAACAGCATGTAATAGGATCCCCTTTTAATGAAGTTACTACAGGAGATGAACCATCAGGCAGATGAGTGATTGCCATCTGCAGTGCAGATACAGTTTTCAGATTCCTCACCGCACATTGTTTTGTCTTACAGCGAGGCCAAAACCTGCCTTGCTGAAAAGCGGGTGGCCTTTGTTGGAGATTCACGAATCAGGCAGCTATTTTACTCCTTCGTCAAAATTATAGACCCTGAAAGGAGAGAGGATGGAAACAAGGTAAATATGAGAAACGGCAGCATGTGAAGCCTTCTTGTCTGTTTAATCTTTCAGACGTCACACACAAAATGGAGCAGGGTATACAAATCTATAGATCTACATATTTTTAACCACAGCTACATGAAAGCGTTGGTGTACACATAGTCAGACATTGTTTCATTTGCTCTCAGCTATTTCCAGACTTGCAACCGCAGTCAAATGTTCCAAATAAGAATGTTAGGTAGAGCAGAGAGATACGGAGCTGTCTGTATTAATCACACCAGCTTAGGAAACACGGCTGCCGGTGTCTACAGTTAATAATTATTTTTCTTGCACACTCTCCAAGTTCCCTCTAACATTTATTGACCAGTGGGGAAAGCAACCGTCTTTCTCATTGTCTTTGCAATACTTTGCTTAAATGACACCGTACCAAATGTCGGCCTGACTATTGTAGTGTACCATTTACACTGCTGAATCAAAAAATATTCTATTTTCATTAAAGTGCTTAAAAATAATGAGGCAGAGAGACAAAATTTTGATAGTACAATGGTTTGCAGAAAAATCCAGCACGGAGATACATGACACTATGCAGCAGTCACAGCTATTTTGGTCTGATCTTGTGTTGTGTCAGCCTAACAGACTTTCTCTGTGTCTGTCCCCATGTAATGTCTGAAGCATGAGGACATTTCCTTTGAAGACGAGACTTCCTCTGTGAACGTGGTGAGCTATTTCTGGATGGGCTTTTTTCCTCTCCTGTTCTCAATCTATAAAAACACAATCGCTATAAATGTTTAAAAAACACATCCACGTTCTTTTTTTTTTGTATTTAGGACTTCCTGTGGTATCCAGAGGCAAATAATTCAATGAAGGAGCGTTTGATATCATGGACACACGTGAGTTCTGTTCTTAAAAAGTGGGGAGTGGAGCGAGTTTCACAGACCTGAACTTGTCAGGGTGAGTTGGATATGGATTTGCTGGTAACTGCAGATTTACTCCTGTGTTGCAGGAAGCTTCAGTAAAGCCAGATGTTGTCATCGTCGGAGCTGCCACTGTAAGCTGTATAGATCAGTGCTTAGCAGTGCTTGCACATTTCTTGATAAACAAAATAAAGGTGTTGGCTGAGTTGTGTCGATCCTAATTGTGTCTATTTATGTGCCCACTGCAGTGGTCCATCAAGTTGCACAGCGGCAGCAGCGAGGCCCTGCAGCAGTACAAAGTCAACCTGACCGCCATCGCTGTGCATCTGGAGAGGCTGGCTGACCACGGAGAGGTCTACTGGGTGCTGCAAGGTAAGCAGTTCTTCCACACTTCCAAATCTGGTAGAAAACTCAAGATGGCAGCTTTTTATTGGTCTGTTTGTACCCGACATTTACATGTACATCCTGGGCGATCTGATCACAAGTGGATCGCTGAAAGTGCAGTTGTGGAAGCAGAGCACCCAGACTTATGAGGATGCATAGAGATCTGACTGCTCCAGACAGATTTGAAGTCTGTCTGCACATAGACCACATCTTTTTAGCGATGTGTACAGAAATGCAAGACCTCATATTCACCTGATGTGCTCTGCATAGGAGGAAGCATCATGTACTCATTCACCTTCTAAAATTGTGCAAGTTCTTTTTGTCCTCGACATCTGAAAATAAAAATAATCTCACTGAGATATTTCAACATCTTGGGAAATTTGGTTTGAGACCCAGTCTGTGTTGCTTTGACTTCTTCCTCTGTAAAGTCCCAACAGACTAGAAACAGGAAGTGCATTGCTGCCCCAAGGCATTTAGAAGCAGCAACACATTTGGTCTTTCAAACCAGAAGTGATTTACATGTTCATTTGCATGCGGACGGGGAAGTGAGACGTGATCTTGCATCGCACTTGTGGAGATGCATTCTAATTCTAGGTGTGAACGAAAATCCTTAGGGCTTATCTGATCACACCAGATTCTACTTAACACTAGAATGGCATGCAATAGAGCGCACACCTCTGTCAAGGAACAGAAGTCGTTTCAATCAAGCTGCTCCAAATTTCGTATCAGAGATATCAGATCCCCGAATATACCATATTTTCTTAAGATCCATTAGTTGTCATTGCATAAATTTATGAAAATGTCCAGAAATACCCACATCTCATCCTTCCACGAGTTTTAATAAAATCAAGTTCTTGTCTAATCCTACTAACAAACAGACAAAGGGCAATGAAAACATAACATCCTTGCAGGATGTAATTAACAGAGCCTGTAATCAATCATCTTAGTCAGGGTGGTAAAACATTACTGCCTCTTCTCTTAACTACAGTGATTCAGCTCTTATGTGATTGCTGCATCATTTCAATGTCTCTTTGTATTTTTCGATAATTTCACACATGTGAATCTTCGATTTTTATGAATATCCACTTCTCGTATATACACCTACTCATCTGTACCTTTCCTCACACCATCACACCACTGCCCTGTAGACCCAGTTAATGAGGAGGTGCTGAGTGAGAACAGGAAAATGATCACCAACCAACAGCTGGAGCTGTACAACGAGGCGGCGGCGGACGTGCTCAACAGCAGCAAGCGTAGCGGCAGGTCCCGGGTCAAGCTGCTGGCCGCGTCCCGTCAGGCAGCACTGGAAACCATCGGCCAGTCAGACGACGGCCTGCACCTGCCCGAAAGCACCAGGAACGTGGTAGGCAGGATACCTGTCATAATGTCACTGAATGTTTGGCAGCACGGTTGTTGTTTTTTTTATTGTTAACTTTGAAGGCTGCTCACGTCCTCCTCACAGCATCCCGTGTGATTCTCCTGTCAGGGGGCCATGGTGCTCATGAACTCCATGTGCAACAAGGTACTGAGGCCAATCGACGGCTCCTGCTGCCAAACGTTACCACCGCCCAACTTCCTGCAGAAAATGGCGGCGTGTTTCTTCCTGGGCTCGGCCCTGGTCTTCCTGGTCCTCCACGTCCTCGGCAACAACCGCCACCGCCGACCTGTGCCCCCTGATGTGGAAAGCCTGGAGGAGAAGAAGCCAGCGACGGCAGCTGTCCCCTTCGGTCCAAAGGCGCCCTTCCGCGCTCTCTGCAGGATGGGCCTCATTATGGGCTACTTTTACCTTTGTGACAGAGCAGACGTGTTCATGAAGGAGCAGAAGTTCTACACGCACTCCAAGTTCTTCATTCCGCTCATCTATATATTTGTGTTGGGAGTGTTTTACAGTGAGAACAGCAAGGAGGTGAGACAGGAAGTGCTCAGTTTAATGAATGTGATGATGCACAACGTTTATTTTGATTTTTCTGAATTTAAATCCGGTTAAAAATGTTTCTCTCGCACAGACCAAATTACTCAACCGGGAGCAAACCGAGGAGTGGAAGGGCTGGATGCAGCTCGTCATCCTCATCTATCACATATCTGGTGCCAGCGCTGTGAGTTAGACATATGTCTCCTCCACAAATATGTGGAAGTTAGCTGCTTTGAGGAGGTGTTTATTGATATTTGTGTGTTCCAGTTCATTCCAGTGTACATGCACGTGCGGGTGCTGGTGGCAGCGTACCTGTTTCAGACCGGCTATGGACACTTCTCCTTTTTCTGGCTGAAAGGAGACTTTGGACTGTATAGAGTGTGCCAGGTGAGGGTTCAGTCAATCACTCAGTTACACTTTAACCAGGGAGTTATATGACTCCACCCAGCCCATATACCCATATACGTTTGTCTTTCAGGGTGACTTACCACCATCTTAATGATGACAAAGCAAATGTAGGTGTTTGTTATCATTTTTAACCAAGGATCTTTATATAATCCTCTAAATCATTTACCCCACGCCAGGTACTTTTCCGTCTGAACTTCCTTGTCTTGGTGCTGTGTGTCGTAATGGACAGACCCTATCAGTTCTATTACTTCGTCCCATTGGTCACCTTCTGGTTTGTCATCATCTACGCCACGCTGGGCATGTGGCCCCAGATCCTGCAGAAGAAAGCCAACAGTAGGTGTCATGACTGATTCCAGTTAAAGAAAAGTATTTGTTTCACTCACTTGTGTAACTTGTGGACTATAAGGTTCGGTTGTAGCCCTTAGTGTGAATACCAAGACACAGAGACAAAGGGTGCTTTTAAATATAAGTTGTATTTCTCTAAACAACAAAAACAATAGTACGACTCCTTTAACAAAAATAAATATCTCAGTTCAATTAATTTCACTTCAGCTTTACAAGGTCACATTATCAACATGATTTCCGGTCATGCAGATTAATTTCATTATGCACATTAATTCACTCCATGCACATTCATTCCCTTAATGCAGCTATACAAGGTCAAGTTATCAACATGATTTTCGAATTTTCAAATATGTGAATCAATACACACAATTATTCTACACAATAAATGTGATGCTTGTCAACGTGTCATCAGCAGGGTCACTAATGTCTTGTTTTCTGAACAGGCAGCGGCATATGGCACCTCGGGGTGTTGGCGAAGTTACTGGGCCTCCTGTTGTTCATATGCTTCTTTGCATTTTCACAGGTGAAACAAAAATATCTTAACCTGATCAGTAAAGTTGTAATCTCACTTTAGTTCTAAGTTTGTTGAATTTAAAATGATATCATGCTGCAGGTTTTATATTGATTTTATATGAACAATCCCATGTGAGAGGTGTTTATGGTGACGTGTCAATACAACTTGTTTACACAGCACAGATTGAAAACAAGATTTTCTAATACAAGAACGCTGCATTTGATCATTGTTTTTAATGATGTCAATTATTTAAAAAAATGGTTAGATAGACATAAAGAATTGAAATGGGAACTACATTTAACGTATGAACTATGCTATCATGTTTTGGGGTTTTCTCTAAAAAAATACTGGTATTCATGTTCCGTCCTGGTGACTTCAGGGTTTCTTTGAGAGCATCTTCTCCATGTGGCCCATCTCCAACTTCTTTGAGCTGAACGGAAGCATCCACGAGTGGTGGTTCAGATGGAAGCTGGACCGATTTGTAAGTCAAACGTTTGAGCATCAACACGTTCTGTGAGAAGACATTAGAAGCTTCTTCAAGTGGCACAACGTTTTTGGAACTTGTAGACCAGCATTGTTTGAATGTGTTACTGTTCTTTTGCAGGCTGTAATCCACGGCATGTTATTCGCCTTCATCTATCTGGTGCTGCAGAAGCTTCAGGTGCTGTCCGAGGGAAAAGGAGATGCTCTGTTCTCCGGCAGGATCTCCAACCTGCTTCTCTTCCTCTCTGTCGTCTCCTTCATAGTAAGACTTCTCATCTTATAGTGAACAAATTTGCAGCCCTAGGACAGGATTGTTACAGATTGAGGGGTGGAGACTTGCGTAAATACCACACCTGGAAACTCAACCACAATGGTTTTCTCTTTGCCATATAACAATGTTCTTACTTAAGTGTTTGCTCAACTCTTAGCTATGCAGAATGTAACATGAACTCAGTTTAGGGACAATCTATTCATCTCACATGGATAACTACGATCCTGTTCCCTCACTTATGTTTGTTCAAACCGAAGTTAAAGAACCTGTTACCCAACTGCTCCCCTTCCTCGTTTCTAGACCTACTCCATATGGGCCAGCAGCTGCAGCACCAAAACCGAGTGCAATGAGATGCATCCTTACATCTCTGTGGTCCAGGTACAATTATTATCTTATTCTTTGCTCTCTGACTGTAATAATTGCTAGATCCTAATACTTTTGATGACGTGTATCTGTCTATTATATTTTTGATTCTTAATGAGCTTTTATATGCCACGATCCAAACTGCATGACAGAATTTAGAATGTAATAACAAGGAAGTTTCATTTTTTCTTAAGGCTGAAGATAGCACTGGTATATTTAGAGTCCATCCCACTGGGGAACTGGACTGAAGATAAGGTCACTGACAGCATAGTTTAACTTTTCTTTCACCCAAACTATGAGATTTTTTTTCAGTTGGTCCATTGCCAGTTTCGTCTTAGATTTCATTTCAAGTGGTGGTAAAAAGTCTGAAATTGAGCTTGTTAATCGCTGTAGACACCCTGCCTGTTAAGCCAGTACAAAGAGGGCCTATGTGACTGTATATCAGACTTACTTGAGTGTGAATGACTCATTTACCTCAGCCCACTACTTCAAATGATAAGAATCTGTCACTTTGACTCCGAATGGTCTCTGTCCTCTGTTGTCCACAGATTCTGGCCTTCATTCTTATCAGGAACATTCCTGGCTACGCCCGATCTATTTACAGCTCCTTCTTCGCATGGTTCGGAAAGATCTCCTTGGAGGTAAGATGGACGTTACAATACTTCAGAAACAACTCCTAGTCCTCACCAGCTCTGTGGGTGATGTTGTGTAGCTCTCTGGAAGTAACCAATTTAAAAGGAGGAAATGAGCAAAAATGACATGACCCACTCTTCATCATGCTTTGTTTGTCTCCCCCAGCTGTTCATATGCCAGTATCACATCTGGCTCGCAGCAGACACCAAGGGGATCTTGGTCCTGATTCCGGGGAACCCTTCACTCAACATCATGGTCAGCACCTTCATCTTCGTCTGTGTGGCTCATGAGATTTCCCTCATCACCAACGACCTGGCCCAGGTGGTCATCCCCAAAGACAGCGTGGCCCTGCTGAAGAGGCTGGGGGCCGTGGGGCTCCTCAGTCTGGCGGTGCTGCTGCTTGCCAGGGGCAGCCAGTCCACTCCTAGCCCCTGATGGGACCCCTTCGATGGAGAGGGCTGGGTAACCCGCTAAGCCCTCTGCTGAGACTGAGGTACAGATGCAAGCCAGGAGCTGGCCCGGGGCTTGATGCTACTGGCGGCCGCAGGAGACGGCGTCAGCAGTGGCGGCTCAAAGAACTCGAGGGTGATCAGATTGTCACTGCTCGCCGTGTTTGAGCAGTATCTGTCCTTTTTTTGACTGCTGTGAAAGTCACACACTGAAGAAAAGAAAAATGCCCAGAAAAAGGAGGGGACTGCTTCTTTTTTAGGGTAAAATGGCAAGAGAGAAAAAGAGAACAAAAAAAATCCCTCCAAAAGTTTACATTTTCTGCATTCAACAGAAGAACGGAAGAGTTTTTATTTGCAACAAAAAGAGGTCCTCATTTCAACACCCTCGTGCTTGCTGTGTGAAATTTTGTAGCGTCGCTTCTATTCAGCCTAACAAAAAAAAACAGGCTTCTTCTGTCACTTAACAGTACTTCCTGTCGTTACTTCGATCTGGAAGAGATCACTACACACACACTCCGTCCACGTGGCAGTTGCAGCTGAAAGTGTTGTTTTTTTTCCTTTTTGCTCAGGTGGATCCATAATCCACATATTCAGATATCTACACTTGTAGGATTCAAATGTTCCGTTGGGCTGCATTCACTGATCAGCAGAGCTTTGTACAGTATTTCCAGTGACTTTAAAAAAAAATCGTGTGAGATATCTAAATATGCAATCTATGGACCAACAATATGGTTTGCGTGATCAAAAAAAACTGTAAGGTAAAAAACAATAATTGGAGTGAAATTGTGGAAATGTTGGTTAATCTCTCAACATTTTTTTGTGGTTACTTCAAAAAAAAAGGTTTGCCTTGTTCTGAAAGGTACTGTGGTCACCTGATATAGCCCTGAAATTCTATGTGATATGTACAGTATTTAATGATTTAAATTAAGCTTATATTTTATACAATGTTTTTTTTTTTTTTTTTTGGCTTTGTTTTATTCTCACGCCCATGACTGCTGTTTGTGAAGGAAGTATTACATTGATCATTTTCTACTGCCTCAGATACACACAACAGAGATTGAGCCTTGACAGTCCACCCCCCCCGCCCCCACCAACCCTGTCGGTCCTATTAGCAGCTGACTTCAGAGTCTGTGTATATTTGTATGATAGAGTGATATATTTATTTTCTACAGTCAGGCTTCATCAGTGTTTTAAGTCCTTCATTAAAAACATGCCTCATAGCTCTGTTGTTAAACTGCTGGGTTGCACATATTGTACCATAGGGCTAAAAGCTGACTATTCCCCCCTCTGCTGCCACAGCAAACTCTTTGGTCAGCGAACAAGCGATGTGTTGAGACTGAATGCCTTTCGAACATACAGCTTTTGCTCAGTGGCTTATACACGCGGCACATCTCCAGATGTGCGTGGTCACGTCTGCGATGTGGCCTGGGATCACAATCTCCCGTCACTTCACACTTGGCATCAGGGCCACGTCAACATTCAAAATAGACAACTACTTTGTAATGCACTGACTGAGCGGAGGAGACGTTTTACTGAAGGTCAAACAGAAATCGTGTATATTTTGTCAACTGACAAATAGTCTATGTCGCTGCTTATTTATCCTCACAGACGTTTAGGAGAGATCATGTACCCTAACACATTTTTACTGCAGGAAATGGGATGCTTAGTTAAGATGATTTGGCAGAAAAGAAATGAGAATATTGTAAGGTCCAAGCTGTCATGCATGAGATTTTAGAGTTGCATATTATAAAGCCCGACTGATTTGGCTTTTGGATAAAACATTTCTGATATCGATATATCGCCCGATACATATATTTAAAATAAACAATGTAAATTGGCAACGATTTAATATTTTTCAAATATTGACATATTTGTATTTTAGCCCGTGTTTTCATATATTTCAAAAACGCAATTCTGCACTGACAGTGGCTATGAATTAAAAAAATGCAATCAATCGTAAAAAACTTAACTAAAATGTAAACATAAATGCACTTTTCTGCATTGTTTTTTCTGTCAAATAAAAAATTCAAACTGCCACACACTGCCAAAAAACAATACTGATATGTGTGTGAAGGGCTCATATCTGCCAATATGATCTGACTATTGCTTGCATCGGTCGGGCTCAAGATGATTTCATCTGCCGTGTTGTAGTGAACGGTCCCAGTGTCAGTTGATTTCTACACATTTACGTAGATTCCCTTTATAAAAAAAAAAGTGTCTCACAAACCACAACTTTCAAGGCTGCTCCCTTCATCCATCTGATTGTGTACAGGTTGTGTAGTTAGCCAAGCGCCAAGTCAATTTTTAATCTGTTTCACGTCCTTGTATAGATGAGACTGGCATTTCCATGCTGCAATTTCCTTTTTATGTGTAAAGTTTACTGACCTGTTCTCCCGTCTATAACCGATGAACAGGTATATATTTGGTAACTTTTTTCAGGCCTTAAATGGATCTCTTTGGTCGTGTAAAAGCAACAACTATTTATACCCCAGCGCAGGGCCTGTTACATGTACATTCTTTTGTGATGTCTTCAAAAAAAATGTGAAATGTATCCACATTATTTATAAATGCCTTTATTCTGTTGTACATTGTTAATAATTATTTCATATGTGCTTTTTTTGGCCTCCATGTCATTCACACATTACGGTTGTCCTGTTTATTAATGGTTTTTAAATCCAGTAAAAATAATTTTGAAACATTTTATTGTCATGTGACACATTACATATAACACATGACATGACCACATGTAAAACTCCCTCTCTTTCCTTTTAGGAGGTCCATTGTGCAAAGCAAGTAAAAATACAAACACCGTAGTTTCAACATTTACACACATATTCCAAAATATTTTATAATCTTCATCATTAGCTAAGCTTTTATATTCTCTGTCACACGCTCACTCTTTAAGGTGTAAGTGCATGTGGATGATAAAACTTTGAAAAGACACTTCTGAGGCATGCAGATTGGCACAAGTGTTAGAAAAACACAAATATATAGATATGGAAACTACTGAAGCTCCGACACCGGTGTTTTCTGGTCACAAATTAAGGGCTTCGGCCACCTTTCTCTCCTCAGGAATACCATTTACCTGGAATAAACAAAAAGAGATGTTAAGACGTGTTTAGCAGGAGATCTGAAATAACCTCATGGATATAAATAACTCACAAATCAGCAACATTAAGGGATAAACAGAGCAGCGGTACCCACCTCCAACCTTCGAAACGTTGACATGACATAACTATCTCCTTCGTTAGCAGTGAACAGAGAGAGCAGCGTGGTTAGTTGAGCATGCAGGCGACTAACATGCACACAGGAGGGCGCTAACACACCAACACCAGGGAAAAACGATTAGCTCTCAGTAAGCCGTGTCTAAATGAGTGAAGTCTGGAAATATGTGTTGGTCTTATATTGTACCTTCGCCAAAGAGGTTATGTTTTCAATAGTCGTGTGTTTGTCAGTAGGATTACAAGACCTAAAACAACTATTTCCATGAAATTTTTTAGAGGGGAGGGGCTTAACCCGACCTCAGATTCAGGAGAACATTTAAGATGCTTTTTAACAATTTCACCAAATTCCCATGAAAAAGATAATTAGATCTTGATAAGAATCAGGCATATTTAGGGGAACTGTCATCTATGAGTGTGTGTAATTTGACTGAATTGAATGGGACCCTTGGGTCTTGGCGGACGTATGCACTCTACTCTAGATTTTACAGTGATTGATCTGTACATTGTGCTTACATCTACTTGTGCATACAACTAAACCATGTATTAGCATCTTAAATTATCTATGCTTTTAACAACTACATTGAGCAGTTTCACCACGTATCACACATACAGAAACAGTGAGGCTGGCCGTTATATAAAAGCTGGAGGTAGAACTAACCTGATGGCCGCTGCTGTGGTATCGTAATCTGATTCTGCAGGTTCCTGGAATCACAAACAGTGATATTATGGCAAACACACATGAGCCTTTCATATCATGTGAAAACACTTTGTACTTAAACATTTTTGCAGTATCAAGCCCATTAGTAAAAATCATGGGACGGCTTGAAGCTCTTAAGCCGTGGTTGTATTTTTCTAAAGGCCTGACTTGCTCGCTGCAGCTTTAGCCGTAAACATGGAACAGTGAGGGACCTGAAAACAAGATTTAACCATAAGGCTGTTGTTTCGACTTATATTTCCCCCTGCTGACGCCTGTAAGCCATACATCTGTGGGTCTGCTAATGAGCCCGAGTGGTCCTTATGAGCGTGTGAATTGTTTTTTTCGCGTTTGTGTAATCCCTGTACTCACGTCTGTGTCTGCATGAGGGGCATGCTGGTGGTCTCGTAGTTGTCGGGGTGGATGGGCGGCACCACCTCGCCGCTCACCGGGTTGAAGACGGGCAGAGTGGAGAGCGGCCAGGAGATCTCCCGGTTCTTAGACATGCTCCGCAGCTCCTTGGTGGACTTCTGGATGGAGCTGTGGTGAACCAGCTGGATGCTGGGGAAGGGCAGAGGCAGTGGAGTCAGTGTGAGCGTGTGGCGTTGTCGTGTGTGCGCGCTGGTGTTAATTTGTGTCGTCCCTTTTGCGATGCTTTATCTACAGAGCGATATTAAGACATTTTGTATGAGCATGCTCCACAGAAATCCTCCGCTGTCGCCTATCTCTGTGTCTGACTCGTGGTGCGAGATACTCTATGTTCTCAATCAAGTCTGTTCATTAGATTTTTAGAGCAGCCCACTGGATGAATGGATGTCAACACACAGATGAGCTGATGAATGGTTATGAGAAAGCAGTGAGTGACAACAAAGATAACAAAACTGCAAAACCAAAAAGAGAGGAGGAGGGGGGGCGGAAACAGCCAAAATAAAGAGAAACACATGAGAGGTAAAACACTTACTCTGGTGTTTGCATGTTTCTTTTTTCCCTAGAAACAAAACAAAATGGATGAATTAAATACTAATATTAATAGTTAAAGAGACAGCTACACACACGTGAATGGACTGATGGGTAAAGACTGTGTGGAAATGCTGATGGGGCGTGGAACATTGAGTGAATGAATGGGCACGTCTCTCCCAGCCTGTAGATGATGGAGAATGATGAAAGGGTTTGTAACGGATGGATGAGCATCGATGTCATGCCTTCGCTTCCAAACATCAAGATGTGCATGACAACATTAACAAAAACCAATGACAGGAATGTATGGGCAACTTAATAAATGTGGAGGGCACAACTGGATGGTGATGACAAGCTGCAGTTCCAATCCAGATTGTTTTTTACTGGCTGCCCTGCACTAACCTTTCTGTCTCACTGTCTCTCATGTCACTGCTCTCCTCTCATGTTTGTCTGGGTGTCTGGTGCGATAGTTGCAAAGAAATGTAAGACCAAGCACACTTACACCCCTTCACGCCGGCAGCACATAGTGTAGCCGAGGATGAAGAAGAGGACTACAGCCACGGCAAAGGGAACGGCCAGCGTGATGAGGAAGTCGTAGAAGTAGTCCCGGTTCTTCAAGGACTCAGAGGGGGGGTTGTACTCCCCGAATTCAGGCAGGATCCCTGTGCCTGGATCGGGACGGGTTATGTATACCGGGACTACTTTGTTGATGTCAACCTGGAGAAATAAGTATGAGCAAGCAAGTGATGTGATTAACCGAAGTACAAATTATTATATTTATCATTACAATTGGAATTGGTAATCCTGGAAGATGTAGTGCGAGGGCCATAGACACCGGCATTTCTTTAAAGATGACTTTATGTATTCACTGCTATCAGAACTAGGGTTGCAAAGGGGCGGAAAGTTTCCGGTAAATTTCCGGAAGCTTTCCGGAAACTTTCCATGGGAAGTTAAGCTCGGGAATTTTGGGAATTTAGAAAAAAAAAAAAAGCAAATTAAACACTGAGCAATAAAAACATCATTAAAAACTCTATTTTAAAGATGTATGGAATGCAGCACACGCTGCATGTTGAGTTTCAACCCTCCACTGTGCATTCTTCCATCACATGCACAGATAACTCCCAGCATCCTTCACTCTACAGCAGGGCTATTGAGGCCTGCTGTAGTGTGCAGGACTAGTCAGGTAAGTTTCGATGATATTACTGTTGAAAATATATTAGCACGCTGATTGAGGATTGTTCATCTGTTCATCTAGCCTATTTACATTCATTTATCCATCAATTGTAAAATATGTTTACAGACGATTCCAATTGTTTTGCTAACTATTTATATCTCAGGCATTTTATTAGTGTTTTTTTACAAACTTTTTTCTCATCTTATTCTACAGAACAATGCCACGTGCACTATCTCATGTTTGGAGGAATTTCACCCCATCCAATGTAGAAGGAAAGGCTGTGTACATTTGCAAATACTGTGCAAAGACCTATGTTAAGAATGACACAAAGATGCAGAAGCATATAGTCAAGTGCCCAAAGTTTCCTCAGGGCTCAAATCAGCCTATGACAAAACAAAATGTTTATATTTATGTCTGTATATGACAAGGTAAATACAGTTAGTATAAATTACCCACAACATTTCCAGTTTATTCCCATTAATTCCCGTATATTCCCGTTAATTCCCATGGAAAGTTTCCAACTTTGAATATTCCCGGAATTTTGCAACCCTAATCGGAACATGAAGATGATTCTATCAATTAAAATAAAAAAAGGTGTTTCAGAAGCAACTTACAGACGCTAAATTTAATGTTACTTTTTTTGAGTTTTTAAACCACGTTGGTGCGAGAGAATCCTCACCAGAGAAATCTTACACCAGTCGATGTTAAACTGAGCTCTGAACTTCTTGTCGCAGCTGATGACCGGCTCCATCTCCTGACTGCAGCGCAGCTGGTTGTGTGGGCTCTCCACCTCCCGCAGGCAAGACGAGAAGGGAACATCAGCTCCAACCATCACGTACACTCTGGGGAGAGGAAGAGAGGAGACGAAGCATTCATCTACATGTTGGTGCAGAGGATTGTGAACGTCGGAGCGTTTCCTCTCCACCGAGAGTTCTCCTCCACGCTTTCATCTTCCTAAACGTCAGCATGAATCTCTGATGCATAACTTATGGCAGTTCATGTGGGCTATTCCCCTCTGAACTGAACCAACTGACAGTGTCTATCAGCGCTGACAGCCTCGTGTGCTCATCTAACTCAAAGCGATCTGCGCATCCCCAAGGCGCCAATTAAATAAAATGTCAAGAGTGGTGTGAGTGGGCAGAAAATGTTGGCAAATTGTTTGATTGAGGGAGGTGAAGAGGTTATTGATGAGGGGAATATTAATGTGAGTTAGGCCTCATGATTTTTGCATTAAATCCCACACTTTTTATCCAAGTCTTACATTGGAAAATAAAAACCTTTATTTAAAACCATCCATCGACAACTACTTGAAATCAAGTCCAGGTGAACCTCACCCTTCTTTGAGGTTATTGATGGGCAGAGGCACGCGGCCGCCCCGGTCCAGTGCCGAGGTGATGTTGATGGCGTTGAGGCGCTCGGGCTGCCACACGTTCTTCACAGCTCCGAGGAAGTCCCCCAGCACCTCACTGGCCAGCATTTCCTCCACATTCATGTTTTTGATGTAAAACTCGGCCTGGTAGGGCAGAGGGAACTCTGTGCACAGAGGATGAAGAGGAGAAACTTAGATTAAGGGCTGAAAACGTTGAGAAGCAAATGAGGTGGGAGGGATGAAGCTAAGATGATAGATTAGAGGATTACCGCACTGAAAAGACGAAAACGTGAAATCGCTCGGATCGTTTTGATTGTTCAATTATGTGAGCTAAGAATTTTTAATGGCTTTGTAAACTTCACTCAATACTTAGGTCATAGAGGCCAGACAAGTTAAAAACAGGGTCTACAGAGGAATTCTGCAGGGGTTTTCACATAGACTGCGGTCTACTGATCATTTCTGTGGGGGTTTGCGCCCACAGGCTAGACCTCATCTCATCTCTTTTCAACGGAGACGTGATGTCTCAGAGGTAAAATGTTAAATATGTCATAATTGTGAAAGATAAAATGACCAGAACAAAATGTAGCTATTGGATTGGCCGATACATTTTAAAATGCAGTGCAGTGATTTGCCCTGAAAGTCTAAGTTTTTTTAACCTTATAATTTTTGTAGTGTGTCCATAAACCTGAAAAGCGAGCGCTGACGCTGTGATGTTCTGCTGACGAAGACATCATTATTTCTTCATTACTGCTGCCTAGCCGACGCTGACTCCACCGGTCTGTGTAGCAGACGCTGGCGAGTCGGCTGATGTGACTTGGCCTACTTCAGGGGCCAGATGGCACGTGACATCACAGCACAGGGAAAGTGATGTCACATTAGTGCCACAAACATCTGCTGTGCATTCATCCGACTTGGTTCATATTGTGCTGCGTGTACCGTGACTGGTCAACAAGCAGACACAGAGATGCACAGACGTGAGGTGAGGTCGCGAAGATGAACAGGAGCGGCTGCGTCCAAATAAATAATCCAAACTAATAAACCATTACGTTTCAACACAGGACGTTGTTATTGAAAGAACCCACAACGTAGACTTATTAATGATGTCTGACCTGAGGGGATACTTCACAAAAGGGCAAGAATAGACGTTTAAGCTCAATAATAATTATACAGTTATACTGTGGCAAATTTCCAGAACCCATAGGTTAATCGACAAATAGACAAATGTATCAATAGATGAATGAACACATGCTACATTATAGCTCTTTTTTGATTACTTACAAGTAATTACAGACAATGTTTTCTCTTCAGTGAAGTTCATTACTCCCTTCGAGGGCTGAACGTGCCCCCAGGATTTAATCAGTGAAGTTGCACAGTCTGATCTCTGTTTGCTCTAAGCTCTCCTACTGGCGCCTCTTACCTTCTGTAGCCATGATGTTTATGACCAAGTTGTGCCGTGCTGTCTCGAAAGTGCGTCGGTTATAGGCGGTAATCTGCAACACACAAGGATGAAAGTTTAAGCCCAGATCAGTGCAGCTTATATGGCAGCGGCCCCCCTGGACAAGTCTGAGCTGGATGCAGGACGCGGGCTCTGTACCCAGCTGAGACACCGTATAGAGGCACACGTGCACCTCTGGGAACGTTAAGCCTTCTGTGAAAAATAATTTTTACAGTAGCTTATAGGCAGACAAAGAAAGCACAACACTGTCTCCGGTTTCCATCACTGACCATTTCACACTCTGCCTTCCTTTTCTTCAAACATTTTAGCACAAAAAGCACCATTCCTTATCCTTCTTTGACGTAATCAGCAGAAGCACCATTCACTGCCCCTTTGAAAGCGGTCCAGCAGCCACCCACCTCTATGACAGTGGGCCTGCCAACATGGTTTGCAGTGGGCGATCCGTAGAGCACTCCGTCGCTGTGCGGCGTCCTCTGAATGTACCGTAGCCAGCCCGGCCTGTCTGGGTAACCCATCAGGTTGGTGTTGAAAGTGATCGGGTCATTGATGGCATCACCTGCAGGGAAATAGACTCTATTTATAAAGTCATAATGACCCCTAAAGTTCACATTAACACAAATATATTTGAACAGTCACACACCGATAGAACCTAATTTGGGGTGTACTATCTTGTCCAAGGGCACTTTGATATCAAGGAGCTGGGGATTGAACCATCGTCCTTATCAGTAGGGGGCCTGCCTTGCCTCCTCAGTCACAGCAGGGTAAGTATTTGGGGGGGGCAGCAAGATCAGTAAGTTACATTTAGACCCATTAGCTGGATTGTGGAATTTCTGGCATGACCAGGACTGCATTTTCTACTGGTGAAATATGACTCACAATGTACTATGGTAATTATAAGAGTAAAATGTCTTTATCACTTACTACCACACAGTCAAAATGGGGCTGTAATGAGGTTGTACCTGATTTGGGATAGGGGGGAAACTCTCCTTTGAAGTACTCTCTTTCCAGAACATGGACGAACAGGACTCCTGCGGACGGGTAGACGTTGCGGTCTGCGTGAGCCCTCGACAAGATGGTGACCACTGAAATATAGAATTCATATAAACAGAAACAATTAGCTTCCGAGAGAAGAACACTTTCTACTGTGTGTTATTTGTCATTAACAGGCGGTGGTATTAGAGGTGAAAAGGTTTGGGTCGCAGCAGATACTCGCTGAACTACTTCACACTTGAAGTCTTGAGGTGAATAAAAGATTTTTCATACACAGTCCAGTCATGGTCAGGCAAAGAAGGCAAAAACTTCTATTATTGGCCAGTGGAAACACTAAAATCTTGCCCTCAGGATTAAAAGCTGTTAAACCAATGAATCTCATTGTTGTGTGGCTGCCATGCTGTGAGTTAGAACAGCAGTAATGAGCGTCATTTAGCCTATGCTGAGTTGTTTTCACGCCCTCCTTTCACTTTGTCTCCATTATGCTCTCTTGCTAAGTCCCATTCCGTTTGAAACACAAACACTTAGTCTTCATTTGCGAAGAGTCGCTTGGAAATCTGCAGCCCCCTTGACAAAAGTGTATATACTGTAGAAAAGGGGCTCTCCCTCTTTTTTTCTGCATCTCTCTCTTTTGCTGATTCATCCTTTCTTGCTCACTTGTCTTTTTTCAGCCTTGGAGCATTTTTGCCCCTTTTTCTCTCTCTCTACCTCAGTGGGTGGGCACTCTGTTTTTATTAACCATGGGAGACTGTGTACAAGGAAGAAGAGGAGGAGGGAGGGAGGGAGACAAACACAATTTGAACTGTTCTCTCCCGCAGAAACACAACTCCAGGCGAATTGAGGAGCCAGAGGAAAGCTGTTAGCCTCTATGTGCATTCCCCTTTCCTTATTTAGACATTTATTTATCTCCTGATTCATCAACCAAACATTTCTACATTATTATAATCAGCATCACAGAATGAAGCGGATCTCTGCATCTGCACTGTAAGCCCTCTCTTTGAACAGAAGCTGATTTCTAAGGAGAATCTCTGCTGAAGAGAGTAATAGAGCAGGATTTACATTTTAATCCAGGACCATGAAAAGAGGAAGTCAGCATGTGATCTATTAGCAGAGTGCACAAAGGAGGTTAAGATTAGGTGACACAGTAAGCTCCAGATTAATAAGTGAGTCCAAATCTACAAGGCCAAATTGCCTAACTGCAGTCTAAGTGACACTGAGGAGCTGTTGGAAGTTACAAAACTGTCCCGTATGTGTGATAAACTGAGCCACATCTGTGGCCACTGAGAAGAGAGACGCTGGACAAGCCATATGTCCCATGTCCCCAAGGGCCGGATCACAGCTAGATACAATCAATAGCATTTGACGGCAACTAAATCCGAGATCCACCGCATCGCTCTCCAACGGCAGATTGAGAAGGTTCCACCTGAGCATGTCGAATCCACATGATAGCTTTTCTTGACGCCACCCGTGACATTAGGATCTAGGTTATTCAGGGATCGAGAATAAAACCTCATTCACTTTCTGCACCCCGCTTGGCGCCCTCTGCCATGACTCCAGTCGATCCGTGAATGCCGCTCTGAATGCTGACTCTCAGCTTCTATTAAGCGACCTGTTGGGCCTCATCAATTCTTCACCATGCACTCCCAAAGTCCCAGTTCAAGGTCAAGCAGTGGCTACTCTTTTCTTCTCAGAGGCCGACTGGATGCGGTGGAAACATTTGGGACATGTCCTCGGAGGAGACAGGCAGGACATACAGGCGAGCCCAGATGGCCTGGTCTTGCCTAATAGGCTGCGGAATAAGAAATGACCTGTGGGATTTGAGATGTGTTTTTTTGTCATCAACATTAACGCTTTGAGGACAGACAACAATTAGGCCTGACATACACTTCTGGCCCTCTTCTGTTCGTTACTACTAGACTGTGCCCCACATTGATTTCTATAGAGCAGCCAGCATGAGTACAGATCACTGACTAAGCTATGTTGAGGCTGTGCTAATAGCATCAGATATGCTTATATGTGGCGAGCTGATGCCCTGCCAGGCCTTCTCGAGATGATGACCTGCAGCTCTCTCAGTGTGCATAATACATCACCAATTAAAGGTTAATACAAAACTATCCGCTGTTAATTCATCTGTCGGCTCCAGCTGTAGGCCAAAAGCTGAGTCAGAGGTGCATGGTGCTCAACACAGAATGAGACTGTTTCGTAATAACTGTCCTCACAAGCATATAAGAGTTTAAGTATTATCTATTTAATAGCTGTTATAATAGATTTTATATCTGAAACCAACACAAACATCCATAAATATCACGCTACTTGACTAACAGAGCTTGAAGCGGGGCGGAAATTGCTAACTAGATTTATTGCTTTCCCGCGCCGACCTTGGACTGAGATGTAAGGAGTGATGCTTTATAAAAAAATACCTCTGGCAACATGGAGATAATAAACCACCCTTGTCCCTTTAATGGCTCTAGGTAACTGAGGCCTGTAGCTAGTTGAGGCAGAGTCGGTCGGGGAGGGTTTGCTCTTTAGGTCTGTTTAACCAGTCTCATATATGCTTGTTGTCAGGGTCAGGAGGAATGCATGTGCTTCTTTGGTGTTTGGTGGGGAAACACAGACAACAAGGATTGCTACTGTGTGGGCCAAAGCTTTGGTTTTCTGCCAGGCGATGGGTCTGAGCCTCGCTCTTGTGAGCACAGACCTGGAAGTGAAAGTAGTTGGTGTCACAACAAGCAGAAGTCGATGACTAAGGGAAAGAGCTGGACGCGAAGCAGCCGGTTAAATCTTCCATAAAGGTAATAAAATCACACATTTGTCAATTGAAGAGAAGTTATGTGTCACCACATTGTTGAATGTCGCTGCTGTAAAGTGTCAGTAACATATGTTAAACAGACTTTTGTTTCATAGTGAAAGATTTAGGATAATTTCTAAATCTAGCAAGCGCAAGGTTTAGCCCAGATTTCAGCAAACTGCTATTACAACAAACACAAGTGGGCCAAGTCTGTGAGACCGCGGACTTTTGAAAACAATAATGCCAGTATTAATGGGGAACCAGTTGAGCGTGTCACTGTGTTATGACAGGCGGGAGGGGACAGCGGGTCAACAAATGAAGCGCTCCACTGCACACAGCCACTCACCGTCTCTGTACAAGGCTGTTCTCTGCTTCAAGCCCATGGATCGCTCCATGCTGGCATTCATCTCAAGTAACGTGCCGTGTATCGTGTCATTGGCACATGCAAAGTAAACTATTGGATCAATAAATCAAAAGCATGAGTCGAACAAGTGTGTCTGACATAGGCATTCTGAACTAGACATGAGTGTGTCAGCTTGTTTGGCACAGCTAGATAAAACCAGTGCTGTCTAATAACAGAGCTGACTTAAATCCTACCAGCACATACTTTAAGAGGAGGGAAAAAGAAGGCAGACACCAACAGAAATGAAATAACCTTAAAATTATGAGAAGAATAAAAAATAGATACTATAAACAAAATAGAAAGGGATGATACATTAGGCAATGGAAATCAAAATGTTTTAATCCTCTACTAAAAAATAAATTGTATGGATTGGAAACGCTGCTTCTCCATGTTTTGTTTTGTGGGTGGCGTAAGAAACACAAGTCAAAGGGGTCCTGAGAGGCCTGAATAGTACATTTACATTTAAAGATGAGATAAGAGGAAAATGTATTGATCCTCGCACTGGGGAAATTGAATGAATGAGGTAGGCAAGAGAATACAAACTATTTAAATTGTGTAAATTATATACACCTTTCACTGTAGTGGTTTGTATCGAAATGTTATGAACTAAAGTGCAGTGGCACAGGGTGATGACACCTTATCTTGGTATTGATTAAAAAAAAGTAGATCTGACTCCACATAAAAAACTGGATTTATAGTCTGTTAAAATGTGGATTCAAGGACATGTTATAATCAAACTCATATGATATAATTACAGGGGCACTGTATTAAACTGCTCTATTATTATTAGATAAGCAATAAAGTAGTTATTTAAAAAATAGGTTTTGTGCACAAACAATCTACACGTGATACGCTGCTATTACAATTAATGTAATAATATAACTCTGATATTTTGTGTTATTATTGTGTAAATTTATTCCCCACATGTAACTAAGCATAAAGTGAGCTGCTAATCTACCAATAAGCCATTTATAGTACATATTTATGTGTCTATATATATGTAAACAAAGGCCTGCTCCAGGGGAAATATGCTTTTTCCCCTAAAGGACATTAAAGCTAAAATGAAGGACTAGCAAGGCAACATTAACCACTAGCCTTCTGTTCTTCAGCCCAGATGTAAGACGCAGCAGAGAGCACCGCATTTAGCTTGGATGCTAACACACACAGTCCACCATCATAACGGTGCTGCTGTCACTGGTTAGCCTGGTTTTCCATGTCTCCTCCCCCTCCTCCTCCTCCTCCTCGGAAAAAAATGAGCTGCTAACGGGCTAGCTACCTAGCATCAGAAAAACCAAAGCTAACGAGTGAACGAAAGCTGGTGAGGACTTCCCCCCCCCCCCCCACGGATCGATACGTACCCGCGGACAGCCACACCGCCACAGCTGCAGCCGACATGGTGCTCGTCATCCCGCTCGGGAAGCTCTCATGGAGGTGGAGGTTTGATTCGGTGTTTATCTGAATCGCCACCGGGCTCTGACAGACATGGTACCGGGCATCCTGCAGCAGCAGTCCTCCCCTCCTCCTCCGCCTCCTTCCTCCTCCGCTGCACACAGAGACGCCTCTCATTGGCTGCACATCTGGATGGAAAAACATGGCTGTCTCGTAAAACTGAGGCAAAAAAAAAAAAAAAAAAAAATTATAGGAGTTCACGTTCATGAGAGAAAATGGTTTGACTGGGATCTGATTTGATTCAGATCAAACTGGAGTAGTTAACTCATGCAGAGTTTATTGTCTTGTCTATTGTCACGTTGAGTCCACTTCACAACAAGATGCTTTTTACACATTGTGGATTTTTAATGGCATGTTGATCTAGTCTTTTTTCATATTTGAATATTAAAAATAATCAGAATAACTTGACATATTATCTATTATAGTTTTATAGCACCTTTTTAACAGCCCGCCACAAAAAAGACAAAGAAAAGCAAGAATACAAGACATCTAAGATAAGACGCAAATCAATACAATGCCATTTAAAATCAAAGACAGGAACTGATATAGTACAAGTCGAAGATGGACGATAATATGATTTAAAGATAATGCCATGACAAAGAAACATAAGAGTAAGTAATAGCCCACATATTGACGCGTGATGACAGAAAACACACTCACACACAGGTTTACACAACTACATATGATTAGAGCTTACAGTTCACATTTGACCTCTAACCTTAACCATCACAACTTAATACCTTCAACTGAACCTAACTTATCAGCCCATTGAAAGTGGGGAGCAGCTAATATGTCCTTTCTTTCCCAAAATGTCCTCATTCCGTAAGGGCTTGGTTCACAAGTATATAAGTACAAGTACACACAGAAACACTCTTACAAACACACAATCACACACACACACACACACACACACACACACACACACACACACACACACACGGCCTGGGACGTGACCTCCTGAGCCCAGCTGTGAGAGGACACAGACGTGTTTAAGAAGTGTGCTCCAATCTGTTCACACCCCCTGCAGAGACAGTGGCAGCAGACAGATGGTCGTGTTTTTTGGCCCCTTGGCTCCCACTCAGGCCTGCTAAAGGGCAGCTGGACTTTTAATGATTCACCCCTCACACTGATGTCACCCACCGCTAAGAGAGCACTCCTGCTCCTGTAGAAAAAGCATCCTCACTCTCACTCTGATGTGCCGACAGTGGTCGCCAATTGGCTCTGGTTTGATTGAATTTGCGTTTGATTCATTTCCTCCTCCGTGGTGATAAACACGATGCCATTCATCCCCTGCGCTCGCTGCAGTGCGTGGCTGTTCTGTTCTCACACCCTCCCTCCTTCCCCTCAAGATTATTTTTAGGGTTGCTTAGCAACATCTTCACAGAGTCAGTATTTGGACCAGGTATCAATGCATCACAACATTCTCTTAAAGACCTATGCATGCACTAAGATGCAGGAAAATAGAACATTTCCCTCTTGACAGGTGTGTAAGGTTAAAGCCAAATGTGTTGGTCAGTTTCATACTGATTTGAATGGATTTCAGTCCAGTTCTGTTTCAGCGTAGTCCACATTAAGTTTTCGTTTACACTTTGCTGAATTTGCTTGTTTTTATTAGTGAATTGAGATGATGAAAGTCTCCTGTCTCCTACTTATTTCCTGCATCCACTCCCGGCTCTCTTGAGGGCTTGTTTATGAATATGAGGGTAAAACTTGTCACTGCTTATTTCAGTGCACCTGCAGTCCAGCACTGAAAAATCTAATTGACTTTGAGTACTGTATACGGCAACATGGCAAACCAAACCAACTGTACAGAGCAAGTACTCAAACCATTGCTTTAAGTGGCCACAGCATGGAATTAAATGATTACATAATCATGCACAAATGCACAAATTCATAAATAGCATTAACATAAGGGAAGCGCAGAAATACAATTCAAGTGTAAAGAGGAATTAACATGCTCGATCTGATCGCATTTGCTCTTTAAATGAATTATGATAAAACTTCCAACTTGACTCGCACTTGCAACCTCTGCTTATGTAATAATAAGCTGCCGTGTATTATAACACGCTAGAACCAATTATACAACTCAGTCATCTTTGTTTAAATAATCACACATTCAGATGCTGACAAAGCTTCCTTTCTAGTGCTTCATCACATGGATTAAGTCCCGTGTTTTAGACGGTGTGTCTGTTGACTTCTGCGTGACCCAGGCAGCTTGAGTTTTTACGCTGTGATCTGCTTCATCATAACACGTTTGAAATATTAATGCATGCAGATTCATTTGGGGAAGAGACGGCAAGTTTCAGAGTCTGTGTCCTACTCTGAATATGTATTTAATCAAGCAAGGCAAACAAAAAGGAGCTGTGTAAAAGTAAACATCCCAGAAGATGCTTTTGGGCGTATAGACCAAGATACTCTCGCAGTGGAGAAATGAAAAAGGCCTCTATTAGTGTAAGTAATGCTTGGCCATTATAAAGACAATGCACTTACACGTTGCAGCACTCTGGTCTTCATCAGGGCAACTGACCTGAAGTACAGGAAGAATATAGGCCTGTGAGATATCAGGGAGTGACATCATAGGCTTATTATGTCAATATACAGACGTCCAGAGAGGGACAGGGTGTCATAATGCCATCAGGACTTTTAATGAGAAATACCCGATGACTAATCATTTCAGGCCGGTCATGTAAGCACCAATTCTTTGACAGTTATGGCTTGAGAGGTAGTCCCTTGTTCTTGGGACACAACATGAGAAACTTTGGGGTTTTTCTGTCTTCAGGCCATGGTACATCCAGGTCTTAATCAAGACACATATTCTGCCCCCTACTATAACTAGGCTTGCTTTATAACTTGATTGATGAAGTGTTCAAGTGTTCTAGTCTTTGGTGTATATTTTCTGTGTTGTTGTTTTTTTCTACTGACTAATTGTGGCTATTTTCTTCCAGCTCGAGTCACCTGCTCTGTCTATGTTGATAATGAGCATATGTGTCATTTCCTGATATCTCAGGTCCATCCTCGGTGGATGTAAGCTATTCTAATTCATCTTTGCTATACATAAGCCACACTGTCATTTTTCAACAGCAAGAGTGCCTTTGTTTATTTTCTTTTTTGATGGATTTAATCGTGGTGGGTGTGTAAGCCAACTTTATTATCTATCATTTCATTGCAGTCTCCTTAAGCATATAAATTAACGTGCAGCCGCTGCTACATATAGACTAATGTGATGGAGTAAGATAAGATAAGACTTTATTAATCACAAAGGAAATTATTGTGCCAGCTTGGTATATATTACTGTACAGTACAATACATAGTAGAATATAATACAGTGAATAAAAACAATAAGGAATTAAATGTAAAATTTAAGTGAAAATTAAAGTAAAAGCGTATTGTAAATTAAATAGAAATATTAAGTGTAACTCCAACCAGTGCATAAAAGTAAACATTTTTTTTAAACTCTTAACTCTTAACTATGCAATATTCACTGTGCTATATTCAATCTGTCTGTGCAATACAATGGTTCATGTACAATCAATTTAGTGGTCATATTCTCACACTGCACATATTTTTCATGTTTTGAAACTACATAATATATTCCATTCATAATTTTCTATATTTGTTTTCTATTCCTTACATTATTATTATCCTTACACTCAGGTATTGCATGTTATTTAATACTTACTGATCCTTTTTTTTTACTCTTGCTGCTGTGATATTGCAAATTCCCCCATGGGACTAATAAAGGATTATCTTGTCTTATCTTAAATAACAATAAGATAATCATACAATAATTATGTTACATTAAACAGAGAAGCTGATACAGAACTAAGTAGAAATTAAATGATAAAGGAGTAAATAAGGAGTAAAATATGTATTAATTTATAACCTCTCATAAGATCTTGTAGCCCACCTGGTGGTCCTCACAGACAGTTCCATTTGGCTGAATACCTAACCTGCTGAACATCCATCCACCCAGCCAGGGTGACCTTTGACCCTCGCGCACCACACCCAGACCCGGGTGATGGACAGTGAGGTTGTGTACAGTGTGTGTGTGTGTGTGTGTGTGTGTGTGTGTGTGTGTGTGTGTGTGTGTGTGTGTGTGTGTGCTGGTATGCGTGCCCACACTGCAGCTCCCCCACCCCCCCCCGCTCGGCTCCGCGCAGCAGCTTATCGGACCAAACCATTGCCGCAGTCCAGGTCCTAACACCTGTCACATGAGCCTTTGCATTTAGAGAAACCGGGCGGACACCGCACACGCAACACCGCACACGCACGCACTCCCGGGTTGCAGACACCGCCGGGCCGCAGCTTCCACCGAGGCGATCCGCTGAACTGCACCGACACCCCCATTGTGCGGCTGGCAGCATCCCCCCCCCCCAGCTGCCTGCAATGGCGCTGTAGCGGCTCCGGTGTGTCCGATCCGTCCCCGGACTGTTCACCAGCGTGGGAGAGCGATGTTATTGTTCCACAGAGGGTCCGCGGTTGTTTTTGTGCAGAGAGCATCCTTTCACTCGCCTCCAGCTCGACACCGTGGATTTACTGTTTATTGACATCGCGGAGCCCGGGGAGCCATGGATGTAAGTCTGACTCCTTTTGTTTTTTTTGCAACATTGAGGCAACGTCGCCGTGTGTGTGTTGGGGGTGAACTCCACCTTTCTCACCCTATCACCGATAAATCGATCAATCAATCAATCGTACATTTTCATTGATACTTTTGGTGGAAATGTGCACAAGGGGACACATGTGGAGGAATAGGAGTTGGACAGTGTTGCGGGGGCTGGAGCCGGAGCTGTCATGTTGTGCGCGGTGAGGCTGACGGCTCTGTCTGATCCCACTGACACGATGTTCGAACCCCCGAATTCATCTTTCACCTCTAACTTTACTCTGCACTCCTGCGAGGCTATCCTCCGAGGCTGCACCAGTCCAAACAGAGGATGTGGGTTGTTGTTTTTTTGCACTCAGGCCATCTAGAGTCCAGCGTGGTGAATAATGAATTCTGAGCCAGGACATTTCAGGTTTCAGCCTCTGCTGCTGCTGCTGTTGCTGTATCCACACCACCCATGCTGAGGGTTACAGCACAACTAAATTAATGTTTTATCCTTTTATTCCTCTGCTTTATCGTGTCACATTTCATTTCCCTCTCTGTGAAATGCATTTCCAAACAGTATTAAACATTAATGTCAGAAGGTATGGAATATTTAACTCCTACACCAGCCTGCAACCCCGCTCTCCCTATCGTTGCAATGGAGGGCAGAGGAACATAGTCTCATCATTTAATCCTCAAGTCTTTCAGTTAATGTAATGCTGCATCTCTGGGTGCATTCAACCACAGTATGTATGTGCAGTGAAGGTTGAAACCAGCATGCATTGCTTTGTCTCAGCACTGACATTTAAAAGTGACCACCATAATGTCAGTAGATGGTTTATAAGGCTACGGGGATGTGGCACCGTTCACTATAGAAAAAGGAGAGAAGGGGTTAAAGTGGGGAAAGGGAAGAAAACATCTACAGAACAACACAATCGTGAACACGGAGATCACATTTTTATACTAATGTGTACAGCGAGCATTGGTTTGAGATGG
The DNA here is from genome assembly GCF_963576545.1 of Limanda limanda. NCBI lineage: Eukaryota > Metazoa > Chordata > Actinopteri > Pleuronectiformes > Pleuronectidae > Limanda > Limanda limanda. The sequence goes on along the minus strand of NC_083654.1, from coordinate 10,356,991 downwards.
TAAACAGCGCAGCTCTGCTGAATAGACAACATCCCCAGAGAGCTTTTAGAGTCCAATAAGCTTTCATAACTTGTTCTCCTGCTCTTATGTCACTGATCAGCATCTGTTATCAATTTGACCCCCATGTTTGTTGAATAGTTATTTTGACCTCACATAACCATGCATTGTTATAAAATGCTTCTATCTTAAAAACCTATTTTCTTTATCGTTGCAGGTGTGAATTGGCCTAAAGGAAGTTGGATCTTGTCAGAGAAAGCAGCGCTGCAGTAGGTCAAACTAAGCCCCTCACTCCTGTGTTCGAATGAGGCCACGGCAATGCTGACATCTCCTCGGAATCCAAAGACCTCATCATGCTGAAGACGGAGGCCTCGGGGGAGAGGACCTGCCTCCGGAGTGCCTCCCCCCACCGTAATGCCTACCGAACAGAGTTTCAGGCACTCAAGAAGGCCTTTGACCAGCCGCGGATTGATGGAGACTCAAGGCCCAAAGACCTCCAAAGGGTGAAACAACCAAGGGGCCGCCAATATGGCTCCCATGTCAGCCGCATCAAGGACATGTTCATGCAGTTGGAAACAGAAAAAATAGAAGTGAAGACAAAGGTTCGAGAGGATTCTTCGCCACCAAAGATTGTCAAGCCCACCAACTTCATCAACAAGGCTGACGGATCTGTGATAAAGCTCCAGCATTCCCAGTCGGCTGATCGGGTTGGAAGTGCTGGAGCAAGGTTCTCAGAAACCAGGAAGCTGTTTGAGCAGCAGTCTCGTGACCAGTCTCAATCACCAGTCTTTCCCTACGGACGTGATAAAAGAGGCTCCCACGAGAATCTTGACGATTGGCGAGGGACAAGGTCCAACCGAGGCAGTACAGACTCTTTGGACTCACTTTGCTCCAGAGCAGAGGCATCGTCACCGACTGTCAGTCAACTCAGTGCTGTTTTTGAAAATGCTGACCACCACAATCAGGGTGTGTCCTACAAAGGAGTCAGCAGACGAGCCCTCTACTCACCGGATGGATGCCAACGCCATGGAGGAGATCTCAGTGAGGATGATTCACGACAGTCTCCTGTTCGAGGAAACTATCGGAGCAGGATAGGGGGAAAGTTTCCCACATCGTTGTCCTCTGAGGACCTCCTCAGTCCCACTCCTGGAGTAGAGACAGCGGAGCTGAAACCTGCTCCCAAAGAGGAGGAGTCTCAAGACAAAGCAGACAAGGTTGCAAGTACAGGTGGAGATAAACGGCGCCTTTCTGGGGCCACCACCAATGGAAGTCAAGTCAATGGTTCCTATGAAGAAGAAGAGAAACCATCAGAAACAAGAAAACATACCGAGGATGTAGGGGTGTCCAAGGCTTCAAAACGCGATGATCTTCTAAAAGATGATGCTGTGATTACTAACCAACCAGTCACTCCAGAGCCCCAGACAACTACAAGAGCTGAAAGACAGGAGGATGGAGATGGGTCAATAGAAGATAAGCCCCCTGAATCCCCCAATGATCAAGTTGAAGAACCAGATGAGGAATACACTGGGAACGAGCGGGTGGTCTTTAATGCAGACGGGGACGCTTGTTACCAGGGATGGGGTGAGAGCTGTACGGATCCCGAGGATGACCTCTATGGAGACGACGAGGATATTGTCTACGACCCGGGCTCTGACCTGACAGAGATTCCTGGTCTGCCGGAGGAGAACAAAGAGGACATCCCTCCAAAGAGAAAGATTTGCTTCAGCACTGCTACCATCATAGTAAGTCGGGTGTTGCACAAAACTGTTGTGGAAGCCTAAACTGTGAAGACACACAGAACCCAATCCAACATAAAAGCCCTTGTGCAGCTCTTATCAGAAGTAGGTTAAAACAACAGAGAGCTAATATTGTAGTCAGACCTTCCTTTTTATTGGCTCATGTTTAAAGTTACCATGGAACAACTTCCACATGCCTTTATGAGGTTATATGATTACGATAAAATAATCTTACATCAGTAATCTTTATTGTCTTAAGACCTTTGTTCTGTGCTCATTTAACTGGTGCGTCCTTTTAATGTGTTCTGCCATACGGTAGATACATGATCATACATTGTATCTCTTGCTCTCTGATGCTCTGAAGCGGGTGTAGCTATTTTCTGTGATGCAGAGACCGAGGGTCACAGCTTTGCCCTCTGGGAAACTGACATGTTCACGGGCAGAACATCTGTGCATGTGTTAGTCATGCTGGTGCTGCACCCACACAGTTTTCACACAAGATACTGTGTTTGCTTTTCTCAAGCAGTTGCCTCACCCTATCTCTTAGATCAGGAAGCCATTTATTGAACTATTCTGAGATGAGGATGAGCTGTACGTTGCAGTGGCAGAGTCTATATGAATCTCAATGTACGGTATAAACAGTGTTGGTGTTTCGTAACCTTGCTACGGCCGCAATGCTCATGATAACAGCAGGTGTTAAGCTAGAGTTTACGTGTATTTTACCATTCGTCGTATGGGGATTTTTCACAAAGGTCACTATTTCTGGTTATAATACCTATTTCCCTTAATGTCATTTCACTGATAGCAAGTAATTCTTCTTTATTTTTTCAACCAGAATCAGCTTTAAACCTTATTCCTCAAATGCCTCGGAGTAGTTTGAAACTGTTTTCAGTGCAGAGCTGGACACAAAGCAGCCAGTGTTGTTTGTGGATTGGAAAGATGGATTTGGGATTTTTTTTTTCAGCCATTATCCTTAAGCATGTGGAATCAGTAAGCTTCATGTTTGTAGTAGTAAGCAACATGATCTAGTTTGCTGTATTCCTTTTTTGAATCCTTTTTGCTTAATTTGACAGTGAAATCAGATATTATTTCTGCGATTATAGCCTGTCGACGCACAATCTGTCGGAGTATGTGTACACATAAGATCAGAGTACAGTCGGGATTTGGAGATTTAAGTTGTATGTATGCTGGATTTGGAGGCAACACAAACATTCCTCAGGTTGAGGATCAGTCCTCTTAACATGCTTTAACAAACCAGAACAATTAGCCCAGTTATTCTGAGGAGAAAATGGGATGTTGGCTTCACTAATTATCCTGCACTGTCTCTGCAGTGTGTGTCCTTCTGCTTCTTTCTCTTTCTCTTTCCCTCCCTCACCGGACTCACCTCACATGCTCTCAAACGCAAGAACACACCTACATATTAGGATTTGTGAATTTCAAAATAAAATGTTAAAACTTCTAGTCTGCATGCTATGGCATAAGTTACATTTAACAATCAAATGTCATACTTTTAAAACATATTTACAAATCTTAGTTTTGGTCATTGTTAAAAATATCAGATTCAACTTTTTTCTAAACTGTGAATCTGAGTGCTTGTTCGAACTTGTTGTCCCATTTAAGGTTGAATAGGCAAAGAGTATGCTACTCTGTTGTCTGTCGTTTCAAGGCTTCTGTTTCTCTATGAAAAGGGCCGACGCTCGTTCATCATATGGAGAATTCTAAATGAGCACTGCCCCCGTCCCTTCACCCAGACGCACACGCACAATTAGACATGCACCCCTCCCACTTCATCACACGCCCCCCTCCTCTCAGTGCATGAGGAACAAACAGGGTTCTGTCTTTTGTTCGTTCTATATTGTGAAAGAGACAAAGCTATTTTCTCAGCCCTCGGCCCTGCACGGGTCCAGCTTGACCCCTGTGGGAGGAGTCTGCAGAGATGGCCTTATTATCTAAAAAAACTGTCATTTTCTAATCTAATACTTAATGTTCACTCCTCTTCATGCGATATTTCTTATTCCTGCCCCATAAAGCGGATAAACCAATTCAACATCCCAGCTTTGAAGGCTTATTTCATTTAGAAATCATCATGGCACGGGGAGAAAATGATACACAACCAGCTTTGGGCAACATTTTGTAAGCATGCACACTGATGTAAGCTTTCAAATAGTTACAGTTCCAGATGTTCAAAGAAACATGTATTTGTTTTGATGTTGCGGCAGTGTTGAGTTTAGCCTTTTTACCAATGCTTGCAGTTGATGGAACTTTCAGTTTGTGTAGTTGTCCAATTCTTTGGTCCAGAAGGAAATATCTCAACATATATTTGCTGGACTTGCATGAAATAATTACAGGCATTAAGGGTCGCCAGAAGATTGATCTTACAGACTTGCGATCTGGCTTTTCATAGCTATATAGATTTCTAGGGGATGGATGTAAATCTGTCAGTATAGGTCAGAGTTCTAATATATACTGTAAAATATCTCAAAATGTAATAAAATGGACTGGCACAAATTATTTGACCAACATCCAAAGTTCCCAGTTGATGAGTTTAGCGATTCTCCGTCTTTCCTTTAGCGCTATACCACAAGGTTCACACTCTCAGCAATTATTGAATATATTTCTATTAAATTATGGCTTATATATTTATATTTTCCTGTCAAATTGTGTCATTTGTCAACCTAATGTTAAACTGATGACAATTTCATCAGCCTTAGCCGTACGTTCCGGTTAGTGCTAGCAAATATTAGCATGCTAACAAACTGAACTAAGATCCTGACATAGCAACAACAAACCAGCTAGACATCAACATATCAGCATTGTCATTGCAAGCATAAAATAACATGGTGGCATTAGCATTTGGGTCAACGCTTTTCTGTGTCGTAGTAGTGAGCCACAAGCTTAGTTTTACAACACACAGCAAGTTTTTTTTATTTTTTATTATTATTCATTACTTCCGCATCCTTTCACTCAACTGCACCATCCAAACTGACCCAGTGAGAATATGAGACGGCTGCGAGCGTCCAAAGGCAAAGACAGCCTCCCTGCCCGGAGGCACTGACCTACAGAACAGAATCAGATATAAGTTCATTCAAGCAACCGGTTTTATCCCTGATGTTACTACCCCTAGTCTGGTTGTCTAGTTTGTGACGCACAGTAGCGTGCACTGGTGGCATGGACGTAGATTCAGTCCTCTATCGTACTTTTGATACATGTTCTGTGCAGCTGATACAACTTTTGTAATACAATGTTTAATCTGAAGGCATCCCAGGCATCGCATCTCAGTTTGCTCAGGTTTTTGAAAATGTCTACCTTGATCGTACACTGATCCCAAATCCTTTTCACCCTCTCTCAATTGTTGCCGATTTCTCCCCACGGGATGTGTTTTCTCTTTCTCTTTGCCGAGCCGCACCCCAGGAGTTTGACAGCAAGAGTCTTTTCTCTCTGCATGCAGTCTGCTGTGTCAGTCTCCCCTTGTTTTCCTCTGCTGCTCCCGCTACGTGGATGGCATTTACATCGTCCGTTTAATGACACTTTTCTGTGCATGCGGAGCAAGTGTGTTTTCATCAGCCAGGCCACTGCGATATCTTAATGGAATTAAGCAGATGTGATGAGTGGAGTGCCGGTTAAATGGCCACTGAAGTGGCTGTGTAATCAGTCCCTACACTCTGCATGCTGTCTGTTATTCTGGATCAAAGTGACTGGCGTTTTGTCCATTAGATTGTGCCGCTGCACTGTTAGTGGAACGCTGAATAGCATGGATCTGAACTCCCAGCCATAATCAATATGATAGATGTGTGTTGCTTCCCTTTTTCTGTGGCAATGGTTTTTATAGCTGGCTAGTCAGAAAAACGTATTGGCTGTTTTTTGCCTGTTGATATTCTGCATCATAGAAATAAATTGTTGTGTTTATTCTTTTCCACAAATGTGGTATAAATATTTCTTGATGAATGTAGATTCAGATTTAACTTCCTGTATTTCAAAACAGAACACGGTGATATGAGGTCACAGACTTATTTTCCTCCGAGTGATACTCTCATGCTTGCAGACATTTGGTTGCAAAAACAATCTTCTCGCGTGTTCCATCTCTCTGTGCTGGTTTTCATCTCACGCTGCACTACATCAAACCAATTCAGAGACTCGTCTTGTACTTTACTGGAGCATGAACTAACATAAAGACTTAAAACCCTGATGCTTGCAAACAGAGACACTTCCAATTTTCCTGGCGCCAGTCCTCAGACTCACCAGGCATTAAGAGACGGTTATTTCTCTTAAGATCTGGGAGTTCATCTGCCTGCCCTTAATACAGTGCATGAAAGCAGAGGCGCTCTCTGGTCTCTCCTGATTACTGTGCACCACAGTCAACATCTGTGTGATTCCATCGTCCCTATCTGGGGTATCACCTAATACACTATTTTGCCTCACAAGCTGAAATTAGATGGCATCTAGCCAGGAACCGTCTGACCATATTTTCTGATGAAAAGGATTAGTCTACTTTAGGGCAGTCTGTCTTTTTCACTGATGATGCATGTGCTGTAGCGTTTCTGGAATTCTGGAACCGACACTGACATGGATTTTGTCAATGTCATTTTTAAGTAGTATTTAGGTCTGTAGCACCATTGCTAGAGCTTATGAACGGATATATTCCCTTCTATATACAAATAAAATCTCCCTCCACTTGAGCTTTGTTTTACCAAATATATCCGTCCTGATGAGAACATAAAAACAAAGTAAGTCTACATCAACGATCCATCAAATACCAGAGAAGAACTTTGTGGCCCAAGTGATATTGGGTAAGGCAGACAACTGTGAATATCTGTAATGAGGTGCAGTAATGCTAACTGTAGCTGCAAACTTGTAATTAGACCTAGCTGTATTAACCCCACATAGAGAAACCAGCATATAGCAGCGATTGTTGGTATTGTCTCTGACCCCTTGTTCATGAGTCAAAGCAAGACTGAGGATTGGCAGATCAAGCTGTGATGTCATGTTTCCCAAAATGCTCAGTGTCATTGTACACATGTATCACCATCTATGTGTATCACATCAGACAGCTGTTGGATGAGAGGCCCAAACACAGAGGAAAGAGTTTGTTTTGCAAAATATCTGCATTAGTGTGGACAGCCTAGTGTTGCAGTGGGTTTCCAAACATTCTCAATGGATGAGCCCATTCATAAATTACCTTCAGCCATATTACCTGTGCTGCATAACTCTCTGTTTGTGGACATATTCCAGTTGCTTTCTCTCTGTGAGCAGGGTGAAGGTGGCTGTCAACCTCGTAGCTATGAAATCTCTCTATCTGGACATAATGGGGGAACAGGATTTTGTAGGAGAGAGTTGCAACATCCTGCAACAGCAGCTCTGTACATAACCGTTGAGAGTAAGACAGGCAGAAGCAGCGGCTGAGGGCAGTCAGAATGATCGTGGAGTATTTTGGTTAAGCTTCTTTTTGGGGAAGCTAAACCGAAAATACTGTAGATTCCTTCCAAATCATCTTGTGCTGTAGACAAATGTATGACTCAACATGTTATTATGTAGATATTTGAGTGAAAAGCATAAACCGTTCAGCACTATTCTTTAGTATCATATATACAAATTTTACCAATTCCAATACAATTTCACACTTTTTTGTGTCATGCTATGGAATAAAAAGAAAAAAAATGTTCCTCACTCTGAGGATTTTTCCCTCCACTTGTACCTCTGACAGGCACAACCTCTTCAAACTGGGCATGTGCGTATTTGTATTAGTCACTCCATTACTAATGCAGTGGTGTTTTTGTTTGCTTGTGTCGGTGCCACCTGATCCTCCCTGGGGAGCTGCATTTTTAATGATCCAGGAAAGGCGAGACGTTCCTTGTGGTTTTTGAGGCTGGTCAGTTAGCACACAGGACTTGGCTGTGACATGAATCACCAAGTTCCGGTCCCCTGCTAATGATATCATCTGTGCGCTGGCGTTTTTTTTTTATTGCAGTAGAATAAAAAACGGGACAGAACAAAGTCCCTGTGACACAATGTCCTCAGTGTTTGCTCGGCCAGTGCTGAAAAAGGCTCAGAGCATTGCACTGTCCCCCATGTTTACTGTGAGTCAGGAACATGATTAAGATGAACTGTCTGAATTTAAACGTAATCAGATACAAAAAAATAAACCTAAACCTTCTGACTGTTTCCTACTCACTGCATAATAACCACTGTGTGTGATCTGGAGACACACAGTAGTTATTATGCTCTGCAGAAATATGGTCCCACACTCTGCCCCGTCATTGTCGCAGCCTAATGAATTACGAAGCAGAGCAAGTGGGCATTAGAGCATCAGCGCGGTAACAGGCAACATGTTGTTTTGTTGCTTGTGAGCCCGGCCTCCCACTCGCTGTATATGACAGAGGAATAACATAAAGCAGGCCATTGTCTGCAGTCATTCAGTTGCAGTTGTTTACTACTCTCTGCCGCTCTGTTTAAAGCTCTCACCACCACACACACACACGCACGCACGCACGCACGCACGCACGCACGCACGCACGCACGCACGCACACACACACACACACACACACACACACACACACACACACACACACACACACACACACACACACTCACACTCACACTCACACACATTCTATTTCTGTGTATTTGGCCGATGATTTGGTTAGTTGATGGGAGCCATGGCATCCAGTGGTATTGTGCCACAAACGGTGGACTGAAATGCATTTTGATAGGGAGAAAAAAAACATGCCAGACATAAAATGCTGATTTCTGTGTCTTTACTTGTTGTAACAACAGACAACACCTTGCCTTGTTTGGTCCATACCTTCTGTCCTGGTGCTGTCCAGGTGTGAAAGGGGCCTCGGACCAACAGACCAAAACGTATTCCTGACCAAAGGATGTGGTCTTGGTCTGGATCAAACAAACCATTCGTTTGCATTGTGAAATTGGAAATTACAGAAAGAGACAATATCAAACAACAGAAGTAGAAGTGCATGTGGAAGTGGCTCACAAAGACTACTTATTTTAAAGGAACTTTATAAGACGGTCAATTCTACCATGCAATTAAAGGAAGACGTGGTCACGGTGGCCGAGAGGTTAAGGCATTGGACTCGAAATCCAATGGGGTTTCCCCGCACAGGTTCGAATCCTGTTCGTGACGTCACTTTACACAACTTCTGTCTGGGATAATCACAGTTTTCGGATTTCTGATATAAGCTGTGAATGCTTTGTCTCAGGGCTCTATTTCCTCATGGTTGAATGCACTGTCAGTCGCTTCAGATAAAAGTGTCAGCTGAATGAAATGTAAGGTACAACCAAAACTGACTGTATCAAATGTAAACTAACGAAGGCATGAAATTAGTTTTGGACGATGGTGCGATCAGATTTACATTTCAAGGAAAATATCTTGGCAGAGTTTGTCTCTCAAGGACGTCATCGTGTAGGAACAGAGTGTCCACTCTGTTTTCAGAAGCTCCACCTGGAGTTTGAAACGAAAATGCTGACTTGTAAGACCGTCATGTCAAAAGTCAGTGTCACTTCCTCAGACGAGGGCCGATGGTGCTGTACGTCAAGACGACAGAATGACGAACTGACTGACTGTTTCAATCCTTATTTGGAGCCATGTACTGAATGTTTCTGTTGGTGTCTCTGTTTTCTCACTCCGTCCTCTCTCCATCTCCTTCGTCACCTTCCTATCCGTCAATCTCGCTGTTTTCTTGCCAGACATTAATTCATGTCCATCATCAGCAAGTGTCTCATCCCCTTCAGCATCCAGACACTTTCCTCAGCACCTGTCAGCTCTCCGGCGTGTGTGGGTGGGTGACTACAGGTACAACTAATGGAGTGGAAATGTGCTGAGCTATCACAGTGAGGCAAACTGTGTTTCTCTGGGTCTGTGTGTGTGTGTGCGTGTGTGTGTGTTTGTGTACCAGGCTGTAGCTTATCCACTGCAGGGCTTGCTGGGCTCGTGCCACAGCAGCAGGAACATTTCTTCTGGGTCTCTCCTCTTGCCCTGGGCAGCAGCAACTGTCTGGGACAACGTAAGCCAGGCGACGGCCCTAGCACCGACACGCCAAAGGCCCAGTTTAATACCATCAGAGGCGTTTGGCCAGGCATGGGCGCCATGCTGCGACATCTTAGGCAAGAGCTCAAACGAGCCTGGAGCAAATTACTCCTGGCCTCGCCTAACCCGCTCCTTAGATTTGCTGCAGCTTTGTCTGCATTTTTTTCTTTATCTCATTTTATTTGCTTTATTTCTCTCTTAATGCCTGTTTCACTCTTCAATGGCCTCAGTGTGTGCTGCTGCTCGAACCCATGAACCACATGAGTCATTCTGTTTCTCTCTCTCTCAGTGAATATTGCCTCCCAGCCTCCGTTAACTGGATTTTTAGTTACTTCCCTTCAATTTTCCCATCATCTCAAAGGCCACATCTCTCCTCCTGCCCCCCCCCCTGTCTGTCCTCCTAGTTGTTCTCAGTCCACATTTTCCCTCACTCCATTCAATGGGCCCTGCTCGTGTACATTCTTTCCACTTTTACCTTTTTTCTTCCTCTGCATAATCCCTGTGTTCTGTTATCTTCCTCTTCCTTTCTTCTCCCCTGTAGCTTATCAGGCCCGTACCTAATCCTTGCTTGCCTGTTCCTAAGGCGAACCAGCAGGATGAGCCAACAGGTTTCCAGACAGACACACAAACATGATGCCGCTGAGGGTCGTACGGAAGCAGAGCCAGTGGGATGAATCTTGATTCAGCACAGCAGTTTGCCATGCAGGCATGCTTAAATCTGCAGGGTGGAACCTGCGGTGAACTTTCAATTGCCTCGGCAGTGGCACTCATACAAAGCCTACTTTCATGAACACTCCCATTGCTATCACTTTAATACCCATTGTGTGTTTGCAGCATACAGATTAAGATACAGATTAAGATACATTTATTTGTCCCAAACACATGCACAGACATGCACAAGCACACTCATGCAAGGAGGGAAATTTAACCTCTGCTTTTAACCCATCTGGTGCAGGACACACAGAGCAGTGGGCAGCCATGTACGGCGCCCGGGGAGCAGATGTTGGGGGAGTAAGGTGCCTTGCTCAGGGGCACTAGACAGGGTAGGGAGAATCCTCTTGTATTTTTGGACAGATCAATCCAGGTTCGTCTTTTTGTTGTTTCTCCGTGGAGTCGAACCAGAGTCGAACCAGAGACGAACCTTTTCTGCCCATAGTCCAAGCTTCTGCCACTAGTCCACCGCCTCTCCCTAACACCCCTACACACTCACACACCTGGGTACAAACAGGGAAAGAGAGAAAGGCATCCACAAATCAAGACTCACACCAAGCTCTGTCCATCCTCCTTTGGGCCACGGGGATTGGAAATAGGACCGTCAAAATGTGGACAACCAAGCAGAACTGCTGACTGCACTTGAGTGTGTGTGTGTGTGTGTGTGTGTGTGTGTGTGTGTGTGTGTGTGTGTGTGTGTGTGTGTGTGTGTGTGTGTGTTTGTGTGTGTGTGTGTGTGATTTGGTGTGGAGGTGACGAGAAGAGATATAGGTTGATTCAGTGAGAAAAAGAAAGAGAAGATCTTGTCTTTATGAGACATCTTAGAGACAGATGAGTGCCTGTATGTGTCCCCTATGTGTTTGTTGGTAAATCAGAAGTGACGTTTCACTAAAAGAGCTGCAGTACAAGGACGACTGCATTTCAAGCTTGTTGTGATTCCCACGTGCATTTTTTATTTTGATGTTAACCACATGCAGAAAATTGGAAGCTGCTTTCAAACATGCACTGAAGACGATTTCCTCAAATTACTCAAATGTCCGAGTCAGTTGCTACAGACATTTCCCGGCCATCCCCGTAGTGAAATGTCCAGCAAAATATCAAAGTGAGAATACTGCGAGAAAATATACGAAACTGAAAAGAGAAAACAAAGACCTCAGGATGAAAAAGAGGTGCCAAAGATTCGAGAGATTTTTGCGACAAGGGCCAACGCTGCTGTCGATCTGAATTCCGCAGTGGAATTTATAAATGATGTCCTGTCTACTGCAACGCTCTAGCCAGAAGCCACCCCTCGTCCCCCCCACCCCCCATCCCCCACCCCCTGGACCCAATTTCACGAACAATTTCCATAGTTCATGTCTGAAAACAGCTTTAGACTCGGATATATGTGGATTATTTGTATGTTTATGCGATGAGACATTGATTTCACACTGTGAGTAAAGCAATTAAGGTTTGAATGGTCTGACATTGGTGTTTGCAGGGGATCAGTTTATTGGATTATGTGGGTCAGCACATCGATGCCCTTCATATTACATTTGGTGAGGCTGTCAGGTTTTGGTTTGTCTCTCGGGTGCGTGAGGTAGGTTTGGGTCAGCCCTGCAAAGTTTTCCACCACGTTATCGTCTCCACATTGTGTGAAAAGCAAAGAACGACAACTTCTGAATGGCTGCTATTGGCTACATGTGTGATCAACAGCAGCACTAAGTCGGCTCCAGCTGTCGGGCTTGTGTTTGCCAGCTTCATGCCTGGTCGTGCCGGGTTTCTGTTCCATCTCCCTGTGGGGCGACAGGCAGCAGTATCCTGCCGTACTGCCAAGGTTAACCGCAGTCAGACTCACATTACTATACTGTCTCTCTCATTCTCTGTAGGTGTCTCTACCCTCTCTTACTTTAGGTCAAAAAGTCCTTTTTCTATAGTCGGTGAACAAGAGGATTTTGTTCATCCTATCGCAGAAGAGAAAGATGAATGTTTCCTTCAGCTTAAAGTGAACCTGAATCATCAGTCTGCTCAGGTTGACCTTTACATTTCAGTATATGCTCTTCTTCTGCTTATTGCTAGGGACACTTTGGGATTTTGCTCTGGGAGAATTAATATCTCCCGAATAAATGCTTTCTGTTTGACAGTGCAATCTGTCCCCACGTGTCTCTTTCAATGAACTTCTGTCTATTTATTCTTTTTATTCGTCGCCTCCCTCTCGCTTTCGGTCACCATTACTCCCTTGTTTATCCTTTGCCCTTAGCTGTTGTTCTCTCCCTCCGTCTTGATTTCTCTTCCCCTCCTGCCCTTTTCCAATCTTTCTCCTTCACTGCGCCTCCTCCGCTTCTTCTTCGTCTGCCTTCGCTCACAGATCCACATTCATCTGTCCTCATCCCCCTTCCTGACCTCCCCTCTCCCTCTCTTTCTCTTTCACTCCCTCAAGTGACTGGCCACATGCTAATGTGTTTGTAGATAGGACACAGTGACTGAGAGAGGCCATTAGAGAGTGAACTGACTGCCAATGGCATCCAGGAAGTCCAGGACAGTGCGAGTGCTGCCGTTAGCATTTACCAACAGTTTGTGCACGTGTGTGTATATTGTGCTGCCAACTGTGTGTGTAGGTGTGTGTGTGTGTGTGCGTGTGTGTGTGTGTGTGTGTGTGTGTGTTTTTTACTGATTGCTGAATGTCTTTAAAATGTTCTTTTAATATTTAATATACGCACAACTATATATTGTGTGTGTATATGTGTTTTACTGATTACTGAATGTCCGTGAGGCTTATATTTAATTCGCATTTCCATATTGCCATGCACAACTTTATATATTTTGTGTGTGTGTGTGTGTGTGTGTGTGTGTGTGTGTGTGTGTGTGTGTGTGTGTGTGTGTGTGTGTGTGTGTGTGTGTACATCCAATCATTCATAATGCAGGGCTGTTGATCACGCTGAATGATTGATGACAGCAAGGTCATGGATGGAGCTCACGCAGGCGCGAGCGGACCAAAGAATAAAAACTAGCCCTGGCAGCATCACGCTACGTCAATGTGTCCAAGCTGTTTATGTACAACCAGCACAGTGTTCATTCAGCAGAGCAGCAGTTACTGATTGACTCCAGTTCTCTGTATCTCTCTCATCTCCTGGTGAGGTATTAGTCAAACCCACATGGCCTCGTCATGGGCTTAAGCTCAACATGAAAATGTGTTGCTAACGGCATCGACAGGCATTTTTCATGCATTTTTTTTATCTTCTGAACTTCTTTGCCCTCATCATTGTTATCGTTTACAGTTCCAACATGATACAAGAATATGTGATAACAGATGCAGTGTTGATTTTAATATTTGTACTGACCTGGCACAGCTAAGATCTCGCTACTCACATGCATAGCAAGTGATTTACATAAATCTGGCTCTGGGCAATAATCAATACATTGTGATGTGACATGAAGCCTCATTGATCTCTGGTGAGAATATATTTCCTCTTTCAGTCGAATCAGAGAGGTCAGGGCACCGAGGAGCTGGTCGACAGCTGCTGACTCGCCCGGTGACACTGCATTAGGGCGGACATGTCAAGATGTCATCCGCAACCTCGGCTCAACGAGCAACGGTTTATTTCTCCTCATCTAGTGTCGTCGTGATGCATGTGATCAAAAACGAGCGGCATCCAAATAACTTTGATAATGATAGACGTCACCGAGTGTGATATTCTCACCTTGAAATCCTTTTTTGTAGGAGACAAGACCATGTGGCAAATGTCACTAGCTTTTCAGATTTTAATGCAGCTGCCATCAGTGTGGGTGTCTGTCTGAATCGGAGACATTCACACAGCCGGGATGGCTCTGTGAACATTCATGCATGTCTTTGGTATCCACGTAAACACTCTGCACACCGTTACTCAGCACCAGCAGCTAGCGTTCCTGCAGCAGACCGCACTACAATGTGACAGCAGCATGCACATTGGAGCCAGCTCATGCACAACACTCTCCTCCTCCCTCCTCGCTGCAGGGAGCAGTTTGAGCGCTCGGCCGGGGCGAGATGTGAAGTGACAGCTGACTGTTGCAGAGGAGCAGAGGTTCCTGTGAGGTCCTCGCCGCTTAGAGGGAGAGAAATGCATCGCTCTGTATCCTCCACCGCCTCATTAGATTGGGCGGCATTGAAGTGTGGTGTGTTTTAACACTCCGATTAGCTTTGGCTTCGTTATAATGGCTTTCGGTTTTCACAGGGTTGATAGATTTTTGTGCAGAGATTGGTGGGAAATTGATGCTTAGGTTCAAAACGTTAAAGCGCCTATTTAATCCAAATTTGGAGAGAAGCAGCTTTACTCCGTCACCCACACAAAAATAACTGTTATTATCAAAACTATATTGTGTTGTCACTTTGTATGAGTTGTAATTGTCGATCAGTGTTACTTGTTTCACGCTAAATAAGAAACATATTCTTCTATTTAACTCCTTAAGTCCCTCTTAACAATTAAGTAAAGACCCGGAGCCATCCTGATATTGTGGCTGTAACGGGTCCAATTTTTCTATATTTGGTTGTGTGCGCCCACTTCTGTGCCGTTAACCCCTTGTATTTGTTATCCCAGGTGTTCAACACTTACTCCAATGAGGACTACGACCGGCGTAATGAGGAGGTGGATCCCGTGGCGTCCTCGGCTGAGTACGAGCTGGAGAAGAGGGTGGAGAAACTGGAACTCTTCCCTGTGGAGCTGGAGAAAGGTGGGAAAGACAAGCTAAGAATATTGTATCATGTCCATCAGAGGCAGGAGAATGAATCCCTTCACAAAAGGAATTACACTTGTGATGTTTCTATTTTATTTCATTTTTTCCTTTCACTCATTTCTGTATTTCTTAATTTCAGGCTCTGCCTTTCACGATAATACCTTATTTCTTTGAGAAATCTTTGAGAAATGTATTTTACTGCTGTTTGCCATCATGTTGCAAAACAGCACTTCACTGCAAATCCCCTAATATCACACTGAACCACCCTGTTGTGCACAGCTTGTCCTACTTCTCTGAGCATGAGCTCCAATGAGGAGATGTGCTACTGCATCCCCTGCACTCTTCTTGTCCTGTTGAGCTTTTCCTGTGTTGAAATCCGACACTGCCAGGGGCCTTACAATAGAATAGAATGACTTTACGTTGCAAGATTTCACCATCCACTCCCCGTTATGTAATTCTAACAGCTCGTGAATAATTACTACAGGACGGAGATGGAGAAATGCTACAATGAAAGGGAACTTCCCATCCAGCTCATTTCCTATTCATGTGAAGGCCAGCAGGTCTATAGTAAATGTATCTTCCTCTTCTCCATTAATAAATCAGTTTTTCTTCTTTGTGAGTTTGTTTTTTACTCACATCCACCTGACATCACTTCACTTGGAGCAGTTTTTTGGTTTCATCAAGTAGATCCAACCAAAACCGTTTGGGAATGTTGCAGCCTATAAAATGCTTTGATTTCTCCTGTTTGTGTCCAGATGACGACGGCCTGGGCATCAGTATCATCGGGATGGGCGTCGGTGCTGATGCCGGTCTGGAGAAACTGGGCATCTTCGTCAAGACCGTCATCGAGGGCGGAGCTGCAGAGAGGGACGGCAGGTGAGAGCCGCCGTCTGATTGGCTCTTGAGTGCATTTGTGAGAGATGAGTCTGGAAAACACCTGAAAGCTCAGATATTCCACATCTCAAGATCCACATACTACTCAAAGATATAATATCAATTAAAATCTCTAAAAACAACTAGACCTGTTATATATTCGTGTCCTGACATTATCATTCCCACAACTCCCATGATCCCACGCTGCTTGAGACATCACACTAGGTTCTTTGTTGTAGTTTAGATTGAGACCCCTGGTGGCCGGAGTTACATGCTCTGTGTTAAATGCAGAAAAATAAACTATTAATCAGTTATTTTGTTTCTTCCAACCACATTAGCACACGTACGCACACCCAGTCACACGCTGTACCTGATTTAGTGGCAGGGGTTTGGATTAGAGCCATTGGGAGCGGAACAGTCTGGTACACAAGTCTGGTACACAAGTCACAAGTGTGTCACGTTGCTTTAGATTGTGTTACGTCTCTTGTATGCTGTGTCGTTTATATTGCATGAATTAGTCTGCACAAAACGAGAGGCATCAATAGGCTTCTATTTAGACAGTGAGCCTCTCCCTGTCCCTGGATGGTGTGTCTGTCTGTTGTGAGGGAGAAACTGTGTGTGTGTGTGTGTGTGTGTGTGTGTGTGTGCGTGCTGTGTGTCTTTCTGCATTATAAAACGCTACCAGTGCAAAGTAAACACTGAGCTGAGGTAGAGGAGGAAATGACAGCAGGTGAGCAGTGTTTCTCTGCCTCTAAAGCCCAAGCATCTACCTATTAGTGTGTCTGTGAAGTTCATGTTCCCTCTTAACAGATTTAATAGATGATAGGCTCGTCCATTGAAAGCATCATGAGGGCAGTAAGTGCCGTAAGCTCCGGGTACTCTATTGCACCGGGGTTGTTTGCAGTAGTAGGTGTGTTTTCTTTAAGGATTAATTTAGTTGGCTGCTATTTTCACCAGCGCATGAGAGTGAGAGATTAGTTTAAAACGTAGTGAGAGTGCAGAGACATGGGGAGTTGGGGGATGGTTAAATAAAGTGGGAAAATGTGATCCTGTTCTAAGATGACAGTTCCAAAAAAGTCTTGTTTCTCTACTTGATTATGTGTCTACTTGTAGGTTTCAGGCTCATTTGTTAGAGCTGAACAAAGATTCAAACTGTGTCTCAGTTCTCCAGATGTAACAAACAGGTGCTATGTTAATGATTGATGGATGAATGACTCAAAAGACAGAGTCCATATTAATATTATCTTTATTATAACTTGAATTTATATAGCACCTTTTAAGGGACACAAGGTCTTTTCACAAAACAAAATAAATTTAAAACAAACAAACAAAATAAAAAAAGAACCTATAATATATCTGCGGGAGCAACTTTGAGTATGTTAGCATGCTAATGTAATGATAGAATCTCTGTTCTGCAGCACTTACTCACAGAGATGCTAACTTAGCTGCAGATGCTAAGTGTTGTTGCTTTAAGCCTCCATACTATCTTTATACACATGGGTGCAATAACAAGACTGAAGAATATACAATGCATATTCATAACTTCCATTCATTCTATAGTTTCACAACTATAGTTTCACAGTAATGTTGCATAGATCCCTGTAGTATTCACTTTTCCTTTAAGTGAGCTCCTTTCTCCTCCATGTTTATCTTTTAGTAAATGATTAATCATTTATTTAAGCAGTTTCTGAATTCTAGATAGTTACAGTGTTTATCCAATACAGGTTGTAATGCATAAAGTATATATTAACATTTCTGTTAAATAATCATAGTGTATTAATTGTTTTATTTGCACAAAAATATATTTGTGGTTTTAATCATCACCCCATATGATTTCCTTGTAGAAATCTGTCAAATTAAGTTATAGACTTTAGTGTATACATGATATTAACAACACAGGCTACTGTGAAATCCCCTCACATCGCATGTGATTTCAACAAATACTTCCCCCTTACATGCTTTGTAAAGTTTCTTTGTGTATTTGAGCTTTATTTTGTGTAGAATATTGCAAAACTCCCTCTACTAGGAACAGAGTCATCGTCTATTGTGAATCAGCAGCTGCAGCGTCTCTGTGTATTCTGTTGTTATGAGTTAGAGGTGTGGATGTGTGCTTGTGTGTTTTGATTTATTGATTTATCTTCCTCTGTTGTCACTGGTTTTTAATGTTGGCTTTACTCGGCAGCTGTTAACCGGACTCGGCCGCACTAAACCAGATTAAGACGTTGGAAGGTCAGAAAGGCGTCTGAGCTGCTGAGTGACAGACAACCAGCTCGCTCTCCGTCTACGTGTCAGCCTGATGTGTCTCTATGACAGCTCTGGTTGACGTGTTGAGTGTCTCAGTCATATTAAATGATTGACAGGCTGAGAAAGAACACTGGTTATTGCAGGTGTGGATGCTGCCATCAGAGAACATTGCTTGGTTTTGATTTGGACTTGGAAAAAAAAAGGTGTTAAGTTGGAAATGTCTATTTGTTTTAGGAGCTTAACCCATTCTAAGTACTAAGAGCAAGGATATCTCAGTCTCTGCTACACTGGGCGCTCTTTAAATTAAATCTGCCTCTCAAGTTTATGGAAGTGTTATTCTGGATCAGTTGAAAAATAAATCCATAGAATAGGTTAAAATTCAATTGTAGTCCCAGCATGTAATTGGGCTAGGTTAGGTTTTCATAGATTATTTCAATGTTTATCGACATTGTTTTAATTTACTCCATCATATTCAGAAACTGTAGAAAGCAGAAATTGTCTAAGATGAATGAAATCATGTCAAAGCAAGGGTTGGTAATCCTGGAAGGCTCCACTTTGAAAATATGCCACCATTTCCTCCCAGCCCCTCCCATTCGGCCCCACGTCAAAGCTCCGCCCCCAAAACACACAAACGACCTCTGCCTGACAACTGATAGAAGCCGACTTATCTGTGACTCGCCTGCTAACTTCTGACTATTGTCTCTCTCTCTTCCTGGCTGAAGATCCCAGTCTGAGGCATTAAGAGCACTGGCAGGGAGCCCGCAGGCCGGCAGGTTGTTAAGTGACAGACAGATACGCCAGTCGTGTTTATTCCAGTCCTGCGAAGGCCACAGGCTTTTTCATCGGTCTCCTTCAGACAACTTTATTTATTAAATAGTTCTCTGGACAAAGAGGATTTCAACTGATACAAATTCAAAAAGTGTTATGGAAAAAACTTACCAACCTACTTTTCTATGAGTTACTCATTATTATCAGTGTCAAGAATCCTTATTCTCCAAAGCAGTTGTTCTGGTTTGATTATGCCAAGTATATATAATAGAATAAATATGTGATAATAAGAAAAGATGTTGAAAAACCTAGTCACCATATTTGTTTTAATCATGTGAAAAAAAAGTCATTCAAACCTCAAATTCAGAACCTTTTTTAATCTGGTTATTAAGCAGATTTAGAGAGAACATTTAGTAAGAGCATCTATTTTAGTTTATTTTGTTTAACAATTCCTGTGTTATGAACAGAGGATCATGGGGAGTTTAATTTCAGGTCAAGAACAGAAATGCAGGCCGCATTGAGGCTCAGGGCAAAAGGCGAGCTGTCCTCCGTGTCCTCGTTAGAACCTCCTCGTCCCTTTTGAGCCTCATCTCTTCTGTCTCTCGTTCAGGCAATAGTCTGGAGCCGTCGCAGTGGAAATTCACGACCAAAAGAGAGTCTGGCCCTGTTGTTGTTTTTAAAATAACATGAACATGCATGATAGGCCAGTTTGTTTGTCTCTTTGCCTCTTGTAGTAGTTTCCCTGCATCAGCCTCAGTGTGTTTAGATTGTTATCGATGAGGAGTTGTCATTTTTCAGACAGGACCAATGTGTGCCCATATCAAGATATCCTCTCAGCTCACATGTACCCACAGAATGATATTTTAATACATCTCTGGTTCAGGATAAAGGTGAACGACCAGATCGTGGAGGTGGACGGGACCAGTCTGGTGGGCGTCACCCAGAGCTTCGCCGCCTCCGTCCTCAGGAACACTTCAGGAGTGGTTCGGTAAGACACGCACACACACACACACACACACACACACACACACATACATACACACACACACACACACACACACACAGTCTCATAAACCACATAAATACTGGAATTATTTCAACATAGATTTTCAAGAAATTGAACTAGAATTGAAATACAATCTAATCAAATTATCAGAACTCAAAGTACATAAAATCATTAAAGCCCCCAAAAACAAATGATCATCAGAGTGGTGTCACATATCAAACTGCAATGTCTTAAAACGTCCTTTGAACTCAGCCTTGATCTGGCCTTTCAGTTTTCACTGCTCAGTAGCGCTGCTTGTTGAAATCCTGAATGCTCCTCGTCCTGCTGTCATGGTGCTAAAGTGGCAAAAGCAGCCACTTAAGCAGCCGGGCTCAGTGCCGTTCTGTTTTGGCAAGAAGCTCCACTTCATTATCGTATCTGAGGAGATATGGGAACACAATATGTGACAAAAGTCTGCTACGTTTGACAGCCGAGCAGTTTCTGGCAGGGGTCCACAGTGGGGGTGGGGGTGCAGGGAACACACACACACACACACGCAGAAACACAAAGACACAGAAACACACACACAGAAGAAGGCTATGATTTGGAGAGCCCGTGCTGTCTTTGGCAGCTCTGTGAACCTGCCATCTCAGATTCCTATCTTGGTTCAGTGTTGTCGGCTGCATCCTCTGCTGAGTATCAGGGCTGCGTAGAGGGAATACAAATTTCAAAAAAAAATATGGTCATATTATTTTGAGAATAAAGTTGTAACGTTTCAAGAATAAAGTTAGAATATTATGAGAAATAAAAATTGGAATATTACGAGAAAAGAAGTCATAATTTTACTTGAATAAGTTGTAATTTGAGATTATGTGTCATTTTTAATGGAGGAAATTCAGTAGATCTGCATGTTGCCTGCATTAGAATGAGGAATGTGTTAAATTATCTTGATGGTGACTATATCTATCGAGGGTCAGCATGAGCCTCACGACAGCAAATTCTTTTTTTTTTCTCAGAACTCCTTCTTTTTTGCACCTTCGCATTCCCGTGAAGCCTCTTATTCCTTTTCATGTTTCTACTGGAGTTAACAGAACACTGCTGTTGAATTATCTACAGGCCTCTTTGGTTTACAGCCTCAGTCCTGTTCTGGTCACCACATTCTCTGTTGGAACAAAGACATGTTCAACTGTATAAGAACAGACACATGCTGATTACTGAGCTAATATTGACAAGGGGGGGTTCTCTACATACCAGGATGTGGCACTGTAGGTGAGGCAGCCTTGACATGGTTCAATCTGCCACATGTCTACCTCTCTAGCATGTATAAATAGATTCACTTGAGCAGTGAGGAGATTTATGTTAATGTTAATATTTGAAATTTAACATGTGAAAATACAACAATGGATGTGATGATAATTGTTGCTTCCGCAGAATCCGCAGATCCATTTCTCTCGTACTACTTAAATCTTCCTCCATCGTGTCTCACCCACTCACTCCTCCACCTCCTCCTCTTCATCCTCTTCATCCTCCTCCTCCTCCTTGGTAAATCCTTCCCTCTCTCTGCCTGATCACCAGAGATTTCATGCCCAACTGTCCTAGATTTGCCATTTTAGCTATATTTAACCCTGAATACCAGCAGCAAATCATCCTGGAGCTCTAAAGGGAAACACAAGAGAAAAACTGTATGCGCTCTGGGTAATAGAAAATGACATCATTTCACTTAAGGAAGATAGGTCCTGGATTTTGGCCAACATGGCTTGATTCACCTTTATTGGCTATAAATGCACTCAAGCTAATATTCTAAAAAGGCCAGAGTTGACATGAATTTATAGCAGTTTTCACTTTATAAAATATATTTTTTCCCACAAATCACCTGCTGCTCATTTTATCGTGACCCACAAAATATTTGTTCAGTTTTTTGCACCTAAATCCCCAGATTCTACATTTTGAAGATAAGGCTGTCAGATACTTTCTATTCATACGCATTTTAAGATTTTCTTTTGCTCTCTTTAACAGGAAGTGGTAAAAACAGGGAAAACACAGAATATCACCATCCTTAACCTTTATTTAAAATGTCACAACCTAAAAACGGTTGTTACTCCAACCATGGTTGAACAGTCATATCTGTGAGTAGCCTGAGCTGACATCCTCAAATACCTGTTGACCTGATGAAGAGAACATGTGTCCTGTAGCTTTCCCTCCTTCCTTTATTTTAATTTTGTTTTAGCAATCAGTAGCAAGCTTCCCGCGCCTGCAACTAACTGTAACTGTAACGCGAGCCCTGTCTTTATTAGCGGTACTAAGTGTGATGAGCAGTGAAGGTTTCTGCCGTTAGAGTCGAGGCAGCGCTGTGTGTGGCTGGGAGCCCCACTGGGACGCGGGGGGGGAACTGAGACAGGCTCCCCATGCGTGCGGAGGAAGGCTGTTTCCAGGTCAGCTGCTCCTCAGACCTCCATGCTGTCCAAAGGCTTGTTCCACTACAGCACTTAACTTAGACAGGCCCCTATCTAGCTCCTTCCCTTTTCCTTTCTTTTTACTCTCTCTCTCTCCGTCCTGCCCTTCAGTTGTTCCTTCACATGTAGATCAAACACGCCTCTCTGCTGGACCGTAAGGCCTCCTCTTCTTCCCCCTTCAGACATATAAGAGAAAGAACGAGCTCTCGGGAGCTGAGTTCACTTGATTAGGTGCCGTCTCGAATCCACTCCCTCTCTCTTTCTGTCTGTCTCTCCCTCTGACACACACATGCAGCTGATAGGAGCAGGCTCATACATATACAGTCATAGGACCCCTGCTGGGTTAGAGATTTCCTGGGCTAGGTCGGAGAAATTCTTTGCTTTACATTAAATCCGAATTACGAGGAGAGAACTAGAATGGTGCTCAGAGGAGAGCATACACCCACCAACAATCCTCCATATGATTGTATACTTCTTATTAAATATTAAAGGAAAAGTGTTAGACTTTTTCCCTCAAGCTTTATTCATAAATTCACAAGAAAATTTGGGAATACTGCAATTTTAAAAGAGTAAAAGATATGTACAAAACAATGGTACCTTCCTGCATTGACTTTACCTCAGCTACTTATTGGTGGTTGTTATTAGTTGCTATTAGTTACCATAACAGAAAAAAATACAGCTGAAAAAAGACTTATCCCCATGAAAATATTTTTATTTGAATTATCCCCTGAATAGCAGCACCACTGTTAGTAGGGACATTTCTGCAGTGGAAGGAGCACACAATTCTTTCAGATATATGATCATGACTCTATTTGTCGTACTGACAAACACAAACACAAACTATTTGCTATTTACAGATAGATAGATAGATAGATAGATAGATAGGTAGATAGATAGATAGATAGATAGATAGATAGATAGATAGATAGATAGATAGATAGATAGATAGATAGATAGATAGATAGATAGATAGATAGATAGATAGATAGATAGATAGATAGATAGATAGATAGATAGATAGATAGATAGATAGATAGATAGATAGATAGATAGATAGATAGATAGATAGATAGATAGATAGATAGATAGATAGATAGATAGATAGATAGATAGATAGATAGATAGAAAGATAGATAGATAGATAGATGGATAGGTAGGTTGATAGATAGATAGATAGATAGAAGGATAGATAGATAGATAGATAGAAAGATAGATAGATAGATAGATAGATAGATAGATAGATAGATAGATAGATAGATAGATAGATAGATAGATAGATAGATAGATAGATAGATAGATAGATAGATAGATAGATAGATAGATAGATAGATAGATAGATAGATAGATAGATAGATAGATAGATAGATAGATAGATAGATAGATAGATAGATAGATACATTTTTCCTTTTTGTCCTCTGCCGAATGTGAAATGCACTGTAGCATTATCCCATGTATAACTCCAGTAGTGAGGAGTCAGTAGCTCGCAGTCACAGTCTGTAGCTTTCTCCATTCAGGCCCATGCCAGGCTAATAACAGGCTGCCTGGCCGAGCCCGCTGTCTTCTCACATTATTATGTGGGTCCCGTCCCACAGCCCTGCCCTGATACGTCAGCAGTTATCGCTGCCGTTGCTATGTGGACCTCGGCTGCTGACACACTGCTGTGGTCATTTCTCTGCACGAGCACACACACACACACACACACACACACACACGCACAAACCACTACCACTAAGAGGGTCACAAGAAACTGGGGCAAAAATGTAGGAAATAACACGTCATGTTTTCATACAGGAGTTCTATCAGATATGTAACTGAATGTCTAAAATCTGTCCTCATTATAAAAACATGTAGTTTTTAATCATTTAAAGCCACTGTCCCATTTTTAAACATTTTCAGTGTATCACATTATCTGTTACGATAATAAAATTAGGTTTAGATAAATGTTTATTCTTAAACTAGGATTCATTAGAGACTACATTTCCCATAAGTCATTCAATTCCCTCCAGCAGCCCATACTGTGGGTTCCATTTCCCAAGTTGTGACGTCATTATTCCAACTTCGGTGTGTTCATGGACATTGTAAAGTTATGTTGTATGTGTTTAGAGCATATATTTTTCTATTTGCATATAAAATAATGAGCAAAGAAAAAGGATCAGGCGTCACAAACATAAAAATCATTTAAAATGTGCATTTTAGTCATCAACATTTCTGTGTTCACTTAAGAGTGGTGTTTGGCACTTGAGAGAGATGGATTTACTTTTTGCAAGTGACATAAGTTTAACATTTGATAAGTTAAAAAAGAAGCTACAATTTTGTATAGAGACATGTGATGATATACTAATAATGATATGATATACCTACTACAACATAATTGTTTATTCATGGAATCAGATCTCATGTAATTGTGTGCGCTTGAGTTGCCAAATCTGTCTAAAACGGTGTATCTGGTTGCAGGTTTGTGATTGGCCGCGAGCTACCAGGCCAGCAGAGTGAGGTGGCCAGTCTGATCCAGCAGACCCTGGAGCAGGAGAGGAAACAGAGAGAGCTGCTGGAGCAACAGTACGCCCAGTATGACGCTGACGATGACGAGGTAATGACCACACAACGCTTCGCAATTACAGAACCGTGCACAAGATATAAGATTCTTAACCTTGTACACTAGAGAGGATGAAAGTATATGGGTAAGACGCCTGTCACCTAATCTGGAAGAAAAGATTCTTTGAACTAAAGCTCGTAATATCTGCTTTTATTTGAAATTCTTTTAGATGACATGACACTGAAAAAATGAGGCTTCCAGTTGTCACTTAATGTAAATCAAGTCCCTTCTTGTGACAGCTGAACTGAAGTTTTAGCTTATTAACTCCGTAAAACTGACTGACGGGAGGCTCTGATGCTGCTGCACACACACACACACACACACACACACACACACACACACACACACACACACACACACACACACACACACACACACACACACACACACACACACACATACACATACACACACACACACACACACACACAAACACACAAACACACACATATTAAGAGGATGGCATGTCAGTCCTGGAAACCATGATACTGCTGCTTACTCACAGCAAGTTAAATCCACCAGACACTGAGCTCATGGCCCTGCAACCCTTACTACATGTGTGTGTGTGTGTGTCTGTGTGTGTGTGTGTGCCCTGTGGACTTGCATGAACACACACAATATATAATATTTAGAAGTCATGTAAGGACGCACCACGCTAAAGTCAATCAGAGCTTCCTCACTCACACACACAGAGGAGCAGCTGCACTCATGCGTAGCTCAACACTCACTCAGGCATCTCCTCCTCCTCTATCTCCATCAGCCATGTTTGAAGTCTTTCATTTCCTGGTGGATGGTGGATTGAGAGCTCTCATGCATAAGGAACTCTCCTCCCGGTCCCTGGAAGCTGATCCAACCACCACTCCCATAATCACGGCCACATACACATGTATCACTGACAGCTCTCATTACCACTGCTACAGTGAGTCAGGCTGGAATTGAACCATGGAGACACGCACGATACCTCCATCATCTCCCTGTTGTCATCAGGTTCAAGTGAAACATGAGATTATGATCACCTCGGACCCCTGATCCCCACAAAGGCACATAAACATAAGAGTGGTGGTTTAGGTAAAATTGTTTATCCATATATATGGATTACAAACGACTGTAAAAACACACTTCAACTCTGCCACTGCGGAGCACCAATGCGTCCACAACAGCATAACTGCCGAATGGGTAAATAGTTACAAAACCATTACAAAGATCTATGTAGCAATAAAAGAGTTCATCAATATTAATATCTCTATAAATATTATATCAAGTTCTCACCGGGTGGACGTGGAGGCAGGTTATTTCTCACTCTGCCTGGTTAGATGTGACAGACTGGGCCTCGAGTCCCAATATGAAAATATCTTCCTTCAGTTAGCGTTACACATCGCACATCGCACCCACACGACAGCCCATGTGCGTGTTTGATCACACACTTGCCCATCTGTCGGCAGTTAAATGTGAACGCACATATGAGAAAAGCATGGATACACAGTGTTTTTTATATAAGTTTTTCCTGACAACCCCCGAACAAAACAACCTGAAAATGTCTAAGTGAGTCCATGTGAGAATACAGCAGGAACATTTCTGAAAAATTCACAGCGAGCGAATGGACGTGTTGATGACGTCTCAAACGGATGACGGACGTGAAACTGGAAGAATGCAAATATCTCAGGGTGAAAAAGAGGTTTCATAAACGTAGTAGACGCAGACGATGATGTCAAAGTGGAAAGAAAACAGGATTCCAGAGCTTTCGGTGATAAGAGCTGACGCCGGTGTTGATGTGCTGTAAACAAACACTCGTGAGTAATGCAATTCATACGACAAGTGCTGCCTCCTGAACGGCTCTGACCCAGAAAATCTCACGCTGCATTCTTCATATGTGAAAGCCAAACCCTGGAAAATGTCCAGACCCTATTTCCCAGATAGTGTCTTCAAACAGCTTGAGTCAAAGAATCTCAAAGCGGCTCCTTTGCTGTCTTCCTCCAGTGAAAGGACCAGTAACAGCCTCTCAAACCAGCACTGGCTGTAAGTCATTATGCCAACATCACACTGGGATTAGACCGTTATTCATGGAGCCGCTCGTCACACACTGAACCCTCTAAACAACAGGACTTCTCCTCAGATCTTCCCCTTTATCTCCTGGTTCTTCATGCGTGTGGTGGGAGGTGATGCATTTATCTTATGCAAATTGGTGTTTGACTGCCCCGCGTGTTCGACAGCTAACTCCACCTTCCGTAAATGGGACCTCAATGCTTGAAGCCCGACGCCATGGCAACAAACAAGCCTATTATGTAAATGGCGCTCCGCAGACGAATCGGGCCAGAGAGCTTTAATCTGGGCGGAAGATAGATGGAGGGACGTGCAGGGGAATGAGATGTGGAGAGGATGTAGGCCAGGATGATGAGAGAGATGAGACTGTGTGGGTGTGTGTGTGGGTGTGTGTGTGTGTGTGTGTGTGTGTGTGTGTGTGTACTACATATATGTCACAGATGAAGGCAGAGAGACAGAAAACTACAGGAAGATACATTGTAGATAGATCAAGGCAGAGAGAAAGATCCGGAGACAAGTGCATAATAAATACTGCATACATTATAGTTTTATTTCCTTTTATATTTTTTATATATAAATATGTAGATGATAAAATAAAGTGATAAAATATGATACATAGTAAGATAATGACACAAGCCATCATCTCGGACTGGTTGGTCGTAATGATGAAAGTAAAATATGATCACGTCGCCTGATGCTCAGACGGAGACTGAGATGTTTTCATGTGGCTCCACTGGAAACATCAGACTCTGTTGGTCGTCAGCCAGAGAGTTAATCAACCATCAATTTAGAGCCGATGCCTAATGGCTGGTGCCAACATTCATTATGCAGTGTTTTCAGAGCCAGGGAACAGAAAAACTGGCTTGAGTACAGGCAGCCTAATGTCGGACATTAACGTCAAAGCTTAAAACAATGTGGTGATTTTTATTTCCGTCCGAAATCATTTCTATGAATCCTAAATTAAATGATTAGTTCTATGAGAGACACTAACAGACTCTAACCTTAATAGTTTCAACCTGTTACCTCCTTGACTAATTTGCACTAATAATAAAAAGTGACACTGACTTTTTGCCAGTATAACTTATCTTG
Organism: Limanda limanda; assembly: GCF_963576545.1. Classification (NCBI taxonomy): domain Eukaryota; kingdom Metazoa; phylum Chordata; class Actinopteri; order Pleuronectiformes; family Pleuronectidae; genus Limanda; species Limanda limanda. The sequence continues at coordinate 10,328,774 of NC_083654.1, read as the reverse complement.
TGTTTAATTTGGTTGATGTGACACTTTCTTCTCACCAGGCTGTCAGAGCAATTCATTTTTTAAAAACGTTTTAGGAAGTGGGTTAACTACTTGTTATATAAGCAGTGGCATTAAAATGGCATCACTTGCGATAAAATAGGATGGCATAAATAAATCGGAACATTACTTTTTTTGGAAGTAAAAGTAATCTGAACCTGGATTTTCATCCTTAAAATTGTCCAAACGGCCGTGTTTTATATCTGTTGAGGACCCTCACTTCCATGCATCGTGCTTTTTGTCCAACGTGTTTCTGACCTTGCGTCTCCTCTCACAGCAGACGGGAGAGTACGCCACGGACGATGAGGACACGGGGACAGCGGCGGCAGACGGAGAGAAGAGCATCGAGGTGTTTGACTTGCCAGAGACAGAAGAAGCCTTGTCTCCGTCGGAGTTGGACGCCACCAAACTCTACCAGAAGTTCCGAGAGGTAAACTCAGATACTTCCTCATCTGGGGTTTAATCCATGCATTACCCAAATAAGGCTAAGGCATTTTTTTTTTGGATCGCTGATTGCTGTGTGGAATAACTTGTAAATATATGCTTGCACCCTCTAGAACAACAAAAGGTACATACACAGCTCCCTCTGCTTTACTCAGCAGATTTATATTCTAAGATCCACTTACCCTCCTTAATTCCTAATCTGGATGATTAGAGGTGTGAATACAAAAGCAATTTTGTCTCCAGACCTTGGCAGCTCTTCACACAGTCCGCTTCTGAGAATAGAAACTTGTTGAACTTCTGCTGCCACGGCGAACAAAGGACTCACCTCAGAATCACGGCTTTAAAACTGAATAGGAATTCACTGGCTGTTCGGCCGTTTATGCTTTTTATGCTCCTGCAAAGCTGCTAGTATTGATTGAACAATCTGACACCGTTGGCACTACAACACTTCAGCCTTTCCGACTGCCACACACACATTAAACAAATGGCTCCGGCTGCACTGCAGGCACCGCGGGGGAGATGGAGTGAGAGTATATAATGCCAGGTCTCAGGATGAAGGCAGTCGTTCCCTTTTCTCTGTACCTGCACCTCCTTCTCTCCATAATGTAGCTTTTACCTTTCTTGTTTAAAGGTCTCTCATCTTTGCTGTTTCAGACACACTTAAAGAAAGAAGGGCAGGCAGCAGGGGAATGAGCCTCAGAGTAGAAATGGTTTTGTATTGCAAATATTTGACCAAATGTAGAATTCAGATTTTGACACTTTGACTCATTGCTTAAGCTCCATAGCAGATTCAACAACACCCAGCTGCATGGCTCAACACTGATTCCAATTCAAGATGAGCAGAAATAGCAGATACGTTCCGCTTAGCTGGGAAGAAACATGTTTTAAAATAATGGCAATGTTTCTATTTTAGCATCATACATCTAAGTGGAGTCTAGCAATAAGCAGATACAGGCTGTGATGTCGGCCTAAGCAATAAAACAATTCCCTAATTATCGCAGTATTATTTTCATTATAAAAATAGTCCAATATATATCGATTTGATCACAGATTTGTTAAATGTTTTTGCAGTTTATTTTTCATTTTCTGCTCATATAAAAGACCTCAAACCACAACCTTCACTCAGGAGCAAAGAAAAAGTCTGTAAACTTATAAAGAAATAATAATTATCAATATTGAATAATATGAACATTTTTGTTGATATAATATCTTGACATTTCACCCATGTTGTGTTTAAATGTAGTGAGTAAAATAATTGTCTAACTTGTTTCTCACCTGCTCGTACTTTTATTTGGTCCATTGTTCCATATCCACTATTCAGTTCAGTTCTATCTTCTTTTTTTATTTCTTTTCTTTCATTATTTCTCCTCTTCTCTGTGACTGCTCAACTTAACGTCCATCCATAACTCATCCGCTGCTCTCTCTCTCTCTCTCTCTCTCTCTCTCTCTCTCTCTCTCTCTCACGCGTTTCACTTCAGAAAATATGCAGAGACTATTTGTCTTAATATTTTATGAAGACGATTTAGTCATAAGTGATTTTTTTGAAAAGATTTTCCTTTCTCGTTAATGTGGATGAAGTTTTTGAGTTATTGCTGCATTAAAATACTTTTTTTTAAATGATTTAACAATTCATCCATCCACCATCACTCGCCCGTCTTCCTCTCTCCTGTGGGAGTTCGTGTCAGTGCTGGAGCTGGGAGGCTGTCAGGGGAGGACAGGGTCGGCCGCCTCCGTCCGTCACACGGTATCGACAGCAGAGAGAGCCTGCGCGGCCGTGCATTAGATTATCTAACCGCCCTCTTTTTTCTCTCCCATCCTCTCTTTTCTCCCAACAGCTCCAGATCAAACACACAGTGACCGAGGCCGAGATCCAGAAGCTGAAAAACAAGGTAAGAGATTAAAAGTGTCAGGGCGTGGGCTGGTTGTGGGTGAGAATTACAGAAGTTTGTCTGAGTTTAAGCGATTTGTAAAATGGATGTGAGACGAGTGTCGGGACGGCAGGGGAGCTGGGTTTCAAGCTTTAGGAGAAGATTTTGTTCTTTTGGAGAAGGAAGCAGATTATTTTACAAAAACACGGCTATTACTGAAAGTTTCTGCTCAAGTAGTTGTCTGGGATATCGTTAAAAAAACATTCCAGCTTCCTCTGATTGGCAGCAATATTTTCCTTAGCAGTTGTATGAAAACAAAAGGTCTGAAATAGTTTTTTATTTCAGTGTTTTGGATTTAGATTTCTGTAAGATGTTTTCTTTTGCCCCCAATGTTACAAGAGTGTCTTTAGTTGTGTTTTTGTGTGTGAAGTCTGATATAAGTGTTTAGTTTTCATGTGTAGTTTTCATGCTTTGTCAGATTTGATTAATATACAAATCAATGCAAATGTGTGATGAGTCGATACGAGCCAACTAATGGGGGCCTAAAAACCTTTTTAGGGGTAGTGGAGGATCCATTTTGAAAGCAAAATAAAGTATTTAATGTGAATGAATTTGTGCTGAATACAAACTTTGTATGTAATGAAAGTAATGTAATTGCAGATATAAATATTTCTGCAAATGTTGGGGTTTGAAGGACAAGCTACATGATTTAGTCAATTGAGAAAAGCAAAGATTAAATGCAGTTAGTAAAACTTACAATCAAATGACAAAATTCCCTTATTCTAAGTAAAGTATTATTTTCGTCTGCCTCCAGTTGGCGTCAGTGGAGAGGGAAAAGCAGCGTTGGGAGAAGGAGAAGAGCCAGCTGAAGGCCAGCATCGAGGAGAACAAGGAGAGGATGCTGAAACTGGAGAGCTACTGGATCGAGGCGCAGACCCTCTGCCACACCGTCAACGAGCACCTGAAGGAGGCGCAGGCCCAGCACCAGACTCTGGAGAAGAAGTACAACAAAGCCAAGAAACTCATCAAAGATTTCCAGCAGAAGTAAGTGAACCTGTGCGAGAGCTGTTCATCCCCTGACTGTGATCAGGGTGTGAAGGAGGAACACTATGACCTCTTGCAGAATGTAGAACATTATCCTTTTTTCGTTTTGATCCAGTTTCAAAAGTACACTACAGTGGGGTCTTCTGGGAAAGTGGAGGTTCAGACCCACCTGTACTTCCTGCACATATAAAGGAACCCAGAGCGATGACATCATAAGACGCTCACTCTCTCGCTGTGAATTTCATGGAACCCTTTCTGCTGTATTCGCACAACTTCTGGACATTTTATCAGGGGGCTGGAGAAAAAAAAAATATATATTCAGTGCATGTCTGAAAGCAGCGTCATTAGATTATTTTTTTTTGTGATCAACTTTTTATTTTACTGAGAAATGTAGCAAGGTACAGATCAATGTTACAGTAATCAATAACAACATATATATTCACATGTACTCATACCTGTCAATGTATATAGACACACAAAGGTAAACAATAAAGGAAAAATAATAACTAGGAATAAGTCAAATAATAAAATAGAAAAAATATATATATATGAAAATATTAAATAAACAAACACAAATATACAATAGGTCATTAATACAAAAACAATAACATATGTATGTAATAAAATCACAGGGAAATAAAATAAAATAAAATAACATAAATGAATAAAATAAAATAAAACTACCCCAAACATAAACCACCCACATCCCGGATCCAGCTTCCTAAAGAAACCTTAATCACATATTACAGTTGAAGCGCACGGAGGACAGTTAGGAGCGATTCCCAGGCCTTTATAGCGGATTCTTTGGCTCCATGTACTCGAGCTGTTGACAGTTCTAAATAGACAATGTCCAAGTATGTTAAAATCCATGCTCGGAAAGAAAGTGAGTGTGGAGGTTTCCAGCGTGTAGCAACAAGTTTTTTTGCAGCAGTGAATCCCGCCAACAACGCTTTCCTCTTGTCCAGGGTCAACCCCAGTCCTGATAAATCATTTAAAATGAATGTAGCAGGCAAACAAGGCAACTTAATATTAAACAACTTAGATAGATTCAAGGAGATCATTTTCCAAAATTCTGCCACAGGTGTACACTCCCAAAACATATGAAAAAAGCTGCCGATCGCTTTGGAGGAACATAACGTACATGTAGAATCATTTATAACTTTCATCAGATGAAGCCTTCTAGGAGTAAAATATACTCTATGTATATAATTATAGTGAATTTGTTGATGGTCAGGATTTCTGGATGCTAACCTCACATCAACCCATACTCTACCCCAGTCAAATGTAGTCTTCAGATTTGGAATATCTTTTCTCCATATTTTATCTAATGCCAGAGGTCTGTAAGAGTGTTGCAGAACAAACCAATAAAGTCTTGAAACAAAACCACTCGTGCCTCCAGCAGAGTCAAATAATTTGCGGATTGGGTGTGTTTCAAGAGGGCTCTGCAGAGAAATACCACTGCTTTGTAAGGTAGATCGCAGTTGTAAATAAAAGAAAAAAGAGGTACACATTACACCATATTTAATACAAATGTCCTGAAAGGAAAGTAACCCTTCTTTCCCAAAGATATCCTTAAGTGTGTAAATGTTTTTCCTTTCCCAGTCAGGAAAACGAATGTGTTGGCCTCCAATCAACAATCTATCGTTGCTAAATATCGGGGAATGTGGGCCCCATCCAGAAGAGCAACCAGCTATCTTCTCCACCCTCCTCCAAACAAATAACAAATAAGAAATCATAGGGCCAAATTTTAAACGACATTGTTGGATTGAGATGTTAGAATGCAAAAAGGTAGCAAACGAATATGGTGCTAGTATCTGCTCCTCCAGAGCACACCATGATACCTGAGCGTTAGGTCGGAACCACGTTAATAAAGGTCGAAGTGTAAAGGCCCACTTATAAAATTTAAAGTTCGGGAGAGACAAACCACCAGCCTGTCTCTCCCGCTGCATTGTAGTGAGATTAATGCGGGATCGTTTACCTCGCCAAATAAATTTTGTTATAGCCGATTGTAATTTGCACCAGTATTGCGGGGGCGGAGGAAGGGGGAGCATCGAACTCACAAAGTTAACTCTGGGCAGAACATTCATTTTAACTATAGCTACCCTGCCACGAAGTGAATTTGGCAGACCAGACCACCTGCCCAGATCTGCAACGATTTTATTAAGCGTATTACCAAAATTGTTTTTAGCTATTGTCTGTACAGAAGAATAGATATCTATCCCCAGATAAATAAAGTTTTTAGGGACTGGAATGGATGCAGGGATAGAAACATTACACATGGCCTGATTCAAAGGGAATAACGCTGATTTCTGCCAATTTATTTTAAAACCGGAAAGCTTGCCATAATCTTCAAAGGTTGACAGAACATGTGGGATACATTGCTCCGGGTTATTTAAATACAATAAGACATCATCAGCATAAAGCGAAATGTGATGGTGTGTTCCTTTAATGGTAATCGGAGAGATTGTGGGAGACCTACGGATGGCCTGTGCCAGTGGCTCAAGAGAAAGAGCGAATAACAAAGGGCTAAGAGGACAGCCCTGCCTTGATCCTCTCGATACAGCAAAGGGAGGAGAGCTGGTCTTGCCTGTAAGCACCACAGCTGTTGGGTTTTTATACAGCACCTTAATCATATTAATGAATGACATGCCAAACCCCATGACCTCAAGCACTGACCATAAAAAGGGCCATTCCAGGCGATCAAAAGCCTTCATCGCATCGAGTGAGAGGACAGCAGCAGGGGAACCCAGGCTCTGAGCACTATCTATAACATGCAATAACCTTCTAACATTATCTGTTGCCAATCTAGACTTTATAAACCCTGTTTGGTCACTGTGAACCAACTCAGTCATATGGCCTTGAAGCCGCCCGGCCAGTAATTTGGCATAAATCTTCAAATCTGCGTTTAAAAGTGAAAGCGGCCTGTAACTGGAGCACTCGCTCGGGTCCTTTCCCTTTTTAAGAAGGAGCGAAATTAACGCCGAGTTAACATCCCTCGAAAATGAGCCCACTTCGATCGAATATTGGATCATGTCCACTAGCAGCGGGCCGATCAAAGGCCAAAAAGTAAGATAAAATTCCGGTGGGATTCCGTCCGGCCCTGGAGATCTACCTTTACGCATGTCTCTGACCGCCGCCTCGCACTCCTGTAATGTAACAGAGGCATCCAGTTTTACAGAGTCACCTTCGCTGAGACGAGATAATTTAATGTCATTTAAGAAACTATTGCAAACATGTTTATCAAAAAGGCTTTCCGAACTATACAGCTCCTGATAAAAGGAGGCAAGAGAAGCATTTACTTTTTTTGGATCAGATTGTATAATGCCATCTTTATCTTTTACGCAAAAAATATCAGCAAAATGTTCATCTTTTCGGAGCCTCATTGCTAGTAAATGACTGGGTTTAGAGGAGTTAAAATAGTAAGTTTGTCTCGTTTTGTGCATGAGAAATTCTGAGCGGCGTTTCAAAAGAGAGTTAATCTCCTTTTTAATCAGTTCCTTCTGTAGGGCTGCGTGGTCGTTAAAATTATGTTGCAAGGCGGCATCAAGTGTTGCATATTTTAATTCTAATGCTTCCAATTTGGCCGAGCGTTCCTTATTTCGCATTGAGGCATATAAGGTGGTGTTGCTTCTTATAAAGCCCTTCACTGCCTCCCAAAGTATCCTGGGGTCAGAAACAGAGCCGACATTAAACTCCAAAAATTCACTAAGATTGCTTCCAAACTGAGTTTTAAATTTTTCATCTTGAAGTAAGGATGAGTTAAAGCGCCACCTAGGGGCTTTAGTAGAAGATGGGCGAACAGTAACCGAACAGTGTACTGGTTTATTGTCAGACCAAGTTACCGGAATATAATGCGCATTTTGAATGCTCTGAAATAAGTCTTTGGAGGCAAAGATAAAATCTAGCCTCGAAAAGGACTTATGTCTCCCTGAGTAAAATGAGAAGTCCTTTAGAGAAGGGTTTAACATACGCCAAATATCAACCATGCCTGTATCGGCTGCCCACTGGCGCAGTGCCTCAGATGCGAGACGTTGGTCTCTGGTCTCAACGCCGCCCGTTTTGTCCATACTGCTGTCCCACACCGCGTTGAAATCTGCCCCTAGAACTAAATGAAATCCTGTGAGATTAAGCAAAGCTGTGGTTAATAGTCCGTAAAAAGCGGCATCAAACGTATTAGGGGCATAAGCAGAAATAAGTGCAATGTTTTTCCCATCCATACGGATTTTGGCAATGGCCATCCGTCCCGCATCATCAGCCCAAGAGTCAATCATATCAAATTTCAATTTTCGTTTACACAGTACCATTACTCCTCTGCATTTAGTGGGTGCAGAAGAGGTTGCAATGGGGTGATAAAATTTGTTGGCTAATCGACCTGCATCTTTGGATAATAAATGTGATTCCTGAATCATGGCAAAGTCTATATTTTTCTTACGGAGAAAATCTAATACAGTGGTTCTTTTATGTGGGATGTTAAGACCCCTGGCATTGACTGAAATTAAATTGAGAGCTGTCATATGTTGAAAAACGTTGGAAAATAAAAAAGGAAGATACTTCCATGGCAGTAAGAAAGAAGTCTGGATCCAAAAAAGAAAAACACCCCAAAACAAGAGACAAAAAACATCAAAAACACCAAAAAGAACAGAGGAAGGTGAAGGAGAAAAAACCTTTCAAACCCTCCTGATAGATCCGCAACCGGACGACTAACTCAGAGAACTATGAGTTTCTGGCCACCCAAGTAGGGCAGCAGCACCACCCATTCATCAAATATCAAAAATAGCAGCAGTGTGAACTTCTCTCTCTTCCTCTTCAACGATAAAACATCTGCCTTGTAACAGTTAGGTGACACCTTTAACAGCCCATGGCATCTTTTGGTCACCCTCCCCACCCCACATACAACCCCCCGGATCCACATCACTAGTAGCATAGGCACCAATATTAAAGCACACCTGTTGATAATACCCCTATGGCCGGTAGATTATAGAAAAATAAATAAAATAATTGTATGGTTATAAAAACAACAGTGACGGCAATAGCAAACATAAGGACAAGGTGTTAGACCTACACTATGAGGACTGTTACAGGTGATAACATGGACCCATGGCCGGGGCGAAAAAGCAAAACATTCCCCTCCTCAACTTTATGAAACTAATATGTCCAACTAAATGTCCATCATAAATAACGTTGTCTTAAACGTGGCACTCTGACGGAGGAGGGGGGGGGGAGAGAGAGTCAATAACAGTTTGTGTCACCTACAAGTTTTTGATGCATTTCAGGGCCTTCTTAGGGTCATCAAAACGATGCTTCATCCCGCTTGCTGTTGTGATGAAAGCACAGCAGGATAGCCGATGCCAAACGGGATTTTAGCTGAATGAAGCAGGCGTTTACACTCCAGAAAGGAGTGTCGTCGCTCCTGCGTGGCCTTGGAGAAGTCTTGATAGAAGCTTATCTTGTGATTCTGCCAACGGACGTCTCCGATTTCCCTCGACAGTTGTCTCACCCGCTCCTTCTGTTGAAACCTCAGGAAGCGCACGATGAAAGGCCTCGGTGGAGCACCGGGTCTAGCCGGCATTAGCGATCGATGAGCCCGCTCCAGATCCAGGCCCCCCCGGAAGTCAGCTTGGAGGATCTCGGGGAGAGTAACTCTCAAAAACGATATGGCATCTTTATCTTCAACCCGTTCTGGGAAACCATAAATGCGTAGATTTACTCGCCTTTCCCGGTCCTCGTATTCAGTTAGCTTGGCGTTCAGTCTTTCAACCTCAGAAGCCGCAGCCGGGGGCGAGTCGCACCGCTGCCTCTCCGCCTCCTCCAGCATATCCAGACGGGCCTCCACGCTAGTCATCCTGGTTAGCATGTCCGCTAATTTCGCTTCGACCGCCTCGACAGCTCTTCTCGTGTCTGACACGTCTTTGCGGACGTCTGCAAAGTATTTGGCTTGGTCGTTGAGGATTTTTGTTTGGGCTTCTGATAGTTTCTGAAGAAGCTCATGTATTTTAGCGATGGAAATCGAGTCATCCGCGACCTCCGGGGCCGGCGCTGCAGGAGATGCGTCATTAGATTATGTCTTGTTGCCATAGTTTCATGTGGCCCAATGCAGAAACTTGTAGCTGACCTGCATCCTTCTCGTGGGAGGCACTATGTCTTTTGTAACACTGACACTTAAACCGTTTTCCAAAAATAGGGGGTTGCTTCAATACTGCCATCAAACATAAATATAAACATAATTCGATATAAATTCCTGCATTTTTCTTTCCACCGCCGCCCTCACTCTTCTCTGCGAACGGAAATAAAGAATATTTCCTGTATTTCCATCTTATGAGGCAGAACATGTCTTTTTATAGCCCCAGTCTTCTCCCACTCCAGCAGCAAGAGCTGAGTTTCCACTCTGATGCTGTGCAGCTCCTCTGCTTTTCAGCGCGTTGATCTCTTTGGTCAGTCCCATCACAAACTCTCTCGCTCGGCTCCAGTCTGACTGCCTCTAATTGGCTGTGGTCCTAAGGGCCAGACGGATGCCAACTAATGAAACAAACTCCGCTCGCTGATCTTCAGTAGAGAACGGAGCGGTAGAGGAGAGATAGAAAACTCCCAGACCAAGGGTAAAGCAGGCGTGAGGGAACAGCAGCGTTTATTATTCTCAGGGGATGTGTGTCGGTGTGTGTGTGAGTGTCTTCACTAGACATCCTTAAACAGCCTCAGCTCCCTTGTGACCACATCTGTGCAAAGGGGCAGGCTCAGTCACACATGGCGACACATGCACACACACACACACACACACACACACACACACACACTTAAATGTGTCCGGTGTGTTTCCTATCTTAACAAACAGCCACTCAGCACAGTACAATCTCTTTTTTCCCCTCCAGGGAGGTGGAGCTTATCCAGAAGGAGGATACAGAGAGGAGGCGGCTGGAGGAGGCTGAGAAAGCTCATCTGTCTGAGATCCAGGGGCTGCAAGTGAGGGTAAATCATCTCTCGCTCTTAATCTTTTTCTGTCCATCTCTCATCATCTCTGCTCTAATTGTGTATCTCTCTCTGTGCTCTGTTGTTCTCAAGTGATACTAATCCAATAAATAGAGGGCGACTGGTATGGATTCTGGGGAGGCCGATGTTCATACTGATATAAGGGGGGAAACCGTTCCAATACACATATATCCACCGATATGTACGCAAAGAATTCATTGTCAAGTGATAGCCGATGGGCTCTGAGATTTGCCGAGATTTTCTGCTTATGAACAATGCAGTTTTCTTTGAGCTTTAATTAAAGACTGTAACAAGATTGTTGGGTTTAGCAGATCCCACTGATGCGTAAGAAATTCAATAACGATCAGCAGCGGCACGCCATTAGCTGTCTGTGCTTTTTCTGCCACATTTATATAAAGAAGTGTTCTCCTCCCTGGACAGTGACAGCAGAGGGACTCGGAGTCCAGGAGCCTGTGGTCAGTTTGGTTATTTAAAATTGATTTTCTGCTCTCGTGCTTTTAAAACGTGCCAGTTTTGTGCTCTGGTCTCAGGTCGAGCCCAACAGTTGAATTTGCCGACAACTTGACTGTCCCCCCTTTTATTATTCTGCCCACTGAGCACTCACTCTCATATCTGCACTGTCATACCATGGGAGTGACACAGGCCGGAGAGGGGAGAAAATCACATTAAGATCTGGAATTAAATCCAGAGGACAGAGGAGTTAGGCTTTAACGAAACTGACACAGTTTTTCAAATGTGCTGTTGATGTAAATGTTTTTTGCCAACTCCTGTTCAAATGTTGGGAATTCAATGAAAACATGTACTCCTCATCATGTAGGCCATTCCCCTCTGCGCTTTAAAGCAGCCGTTTTGACAGGTTAACGCCCCGCGGCTGATTAACATCGACCGCTTCCTCTCCCGCCGCAGATTGCAACATTAGAGTCGGAGCTGATGCAGCTGATGAAGCAGAACGGCATCCAGGTCAACAACAACAACAGCAACAGCGCTGAGAGGCTCAACGCGCAGCAACACAGCCCCGTGCGAGCTGCAGCACAACTCAGAGGTGTGTCCGTGAGGATCAGTGCTGGGATGTCTTCGATATAAAGGAACAGTGTGGCATTGTGGGATATACAGTTTATTCAGTGACTTGCTGAGAGATAGACAAGAGGATCGGTACCACTTTACTATTTGTTCATTCAATATAATAACTTAGCTTAGCACAATAACTAGAAATGGGTGCAAGCAACTAGCACGTTGTGAGTGTGTGTTTTTTTCTTTCTCTAATCTTCGATGGCTGCTGTTTGCACTGTTTTAAATTAATTTAAGTTTTCTGGGGATTAAACAATCGACCACAACCATAGACTGTATTGAAAGATGGCTGTCACATCTTTACGTCCTCCAATTGTACAAAAATGAAGCCAAAACATCCCAGGTACAGGTGCGGCCATCTTGAGTCTGCACAGTAGCGATCCGGGGATGGAGCTGTGGTCCGGCCTATCGTGAGACGGTCTCAGCTGTCAATCATGTTTCACAAATTTAAACTAAACCTGGAAGAATGAACACTCGATCAAACATCGGTGCGATAAGAAGTGACTAAACTGACAGAAACCATCTGTGAAAAAAAATGTCATGTATACTTTGACTTTTGAGTTTTGTCCATGTCCCATCTGCTAACATAGAGGAGGCAGGGTTTATGACCTATACTTCAGCCAGGCAACCACTTATTGCTCCCTGGCTGAAGTATAGTATTAAAGGGGCAGATATGAGAGTGGTATCGACCTTTTAATCAAACTTTTGGCAAGAAAGCGAAATGAACATGACCCTGAACACTTCAAACCATTAATTTAATGATTAGATTAGATTAGATTAGATTTCTTTATTTATCCACACAACGGGGAAATTCACTTGTTACAGCAAAAAAGAGAAAAACAGAATTTAAATAACAGTGCCGAAGCAACAATAAAAAAGAAAGATCAAAATATATACACTACTAAACTACACATAATGAGAGTAAAAATATACAGAAAACAAAAACAAAAAAACAACCTGCAAAACAGACACTGTGCAAAAGCAGGTACTGGGGAGAAAGTGGAGTGATGTAAGTGTTATTGTAATGAAAACAAAAGTATTATAAGTAATATTGCAACAGTAGTGACCATGATACAGAAAAAATAATTAAAAAGTAAGTGACCATAATATAAATAATACTACAAGATAGTATAAAGGAAAATATAAATATTGCAATGTAACCATTATAAGTGACCATGATATAAATATAGATGTAAAGTGTTGAATATTATTGTGCATAGTAGTGATCTGAGTAAAAAAATAAAAAATAAATAAGAAAAATAAAAATACAAATACAGCTATGGTGAGAGGTTGAGTGGAGATAAATAATAGACAGGGACTACAACATTATCAGGTGGTGCTGGTGTTGTAGAGCCTGACTGCAGCCGGGATGAAGGACCTGCGGAACCTCTCCTTCTTACACCGTGGGTGTAACAGTCTGCTGCTGAAGGAGCTGCTCAGGGACCCCACATTGTCATGTAGGGGGTGAGAGGTGTTGCCCATGATGGACGCCAGCTTGGCTAACATCCTTCTGTCCCCCACTTCCTCAATGGAGTCCAGAGGACAGTCCAGGACAGAGCTCGCTCTTCTTATCAGTCTGTTGAGCCTGCTCCTGTCTCTGTCCGTGCTACCCCCCCTCCAGCAGACCACAGCGTAGAAGATTGCTGAAGCCACCACAGAGTCATAAAAAGTCCTGAGGAGAGCCCTGCACACTCCGAAGGACCTCAGCCTCCTCAGCAGGTGGAGGCGGCTCTGGCCCTTCTTATAGAGGGCATGTGAGTTATCAGACCAGTCCAGTTTGTTGTTGAGGTGAACACCCAGGAATTTGTAGTTCTCCACCACCTCTATGTCCAATCCCTGGATGTTCACTGGTGTTAAGTTGGATGCTTTTTTCCGGAAGTTCACGATCATCTCCTTCGTCTTGCTGGTGTTCAGCTGAAGCTGGTTGAGCTCACTCCAGCTGACGAAGTCTGTGATGACCGCCCTGTACTCCAGGTCATTCCCCTCAGGAACACATCCAACGATGGCTGTGTCATCTGAGAACTTCTGGATGTGGCAGTGGGTGGTGTTGTGGGTGAAGTCGGAGGTGTAGAGGGTGAAGAGGAAAGGGGAGAGCACCGTACCCTGAGGGGCACCTGTGCTGCAGAGCACCACGTCAGACACACAGTGATGGAGCCTCACATACTGTGGTCTCTTGGTGAGGTAATCCGTTGTCCATGCAGCCAGGTGTTGGTCCACTCCCACGTTCTCCATCTTCACTTTGAGCAGTGAAGGCTGGATGGTGTTGAATGCACTTGAGAAGTCAAAAAACATGACCCTCACAGTGTTCCTGCTGTCCTCCAGGTGTAGCAGGGATCTGTGCAGCAGGTAGGTAACTGAGTCATCCACCCCAATCCCAGGCTGGTAAGCAAACTGCAGGGGGTCCAGCTGTGTGCCCACCAGCAGTCGTAGGTGTCTCAGGATAATCCTCTCCATCGTCTTCATCAGGTGAGAAGTCAGGGCAACTGGCCTGAAGTGGTTAGGCTCCTTGGGGCGCGGCGTCTTCGGCACCGGGACCACACAGGAGGTCTTCCACAGGGCTGGGACTTTCTCCAGGCTCAAGCTTAGGTTGAACAAATGCCTGATCACACCACAGAGCTGGTCAGCACAGTCCTTGAGCAGTCTTGGGCTGATACCATCCGGGCCCGGGGCCTTCCTTGCCTTGATCTTCTTGAGTTGGCTTCTCACCTGATCATCTGTTATAGAGAGGGGGGTGGAGGATGACTGTGGTGGGGGTGTGGGGGTGAGGAGTGGTGAGAGTCTCAAGGGGGGATGATGATCTGGATATGGGGTGGGGGTTGGCTGGTGGGGGTCAGGTGTCGAAGGTGGCAGGCTGAGGAGGGGAGGGGGGGGAGGGGGGGCTGGCCAGGAGAGGTGTGAAGAGGGGGCAGGGGGGGGGGAATCAAATCTATTGAAGAACAGATTCAGTTCATCTGCCCAGTCCTTGTCCCCGCTGGGTTGTTGTCTTCCCACACCTTTTCCGTGGCCTGCAATGGTCTGCAGCCCTCTCCAAACGTCCCTGGCGTTGTTCTGCTCCAGCCGCTTCTCCAGTTTCTTCCTGTAGCTGTCCTTCCCCTTCCTGATCATCAGCCGGAGTTCCTTCTGGACTCTGCGCAGCTCCTCTTTGTCCGAGCAGCTTCTCAAAAAGGAGAGTAAACATGGACATGACTTCTTGCCTGTCCTCCAGTTTATGTCTGCTCATGCACAATCGTTTGGTTTCCCAAAAGCCCTGATTATTTAAATAAACTATTACCTATTGACCGAGAGAAGTTGTTTGTCCTCGACAACTCTGCCATAACCTTTATTTAGCCTCGACAGTTTATTGACGCATTTTACCCTATGAAGGACACTGCAAAGATAGGACTGTCTTGTTCGGCTGTAAGCAAACACACACACTCACACACACAAACTATAATTCAGACATCGAGTACAATCCCCTCTTTTTTTATGTACTGTACATCTCAAATCCTCCTCCTCCCTGCTGCCTCAGCATTCACACGCACTCTCACCTCTGAACCTAGTTTCACTCTGCACCTCTGCAGTTACAAAATAAACAAGTAATCCCCTGTCCGAGCACATCTGCCCGACTTTGTTGTTTGTGTGGCACGTCCGATACTGTACAGTGCAGACGGGGGAACAACGCAGTGATTGGATCTGCACTGATCCGGATGACGCAGCCCATTATGCAATATTAAAAAAGATGGCTGGGGGGGAGAGAGAGAGAGTGTATGTGGGAGGTGAGCCCCCATATCTGCTGAGGTTATCGTTTTAAAAGACTCAGTCTCTGTCTCATCTGACAGCGTTTCCCCGAACACTCTGAGCAGACACTTGATAACTGCCTACTCACTTAATAGTGTTAAGATGATAGTTGAATTGAGTCTATGTATTTTTAATGGAGTTATTTAATGGCGTTTGTCGACACTGGGACCAGGCCAAATAAAGTGCCTCAAGGACTGATACAAAATCATGCACATGGTAGGATTTTACCACAATCACAGTTTTTTCTCTGTGTGTGTGTGTGTGTGTGTGTGTGTGTGTGTGTGTGTGTGTGTGTGTGTGTGTGTGTGTGTGTGTCTGTTTGTGTGTGTGATTCTAGACCTGAGGGAGGGCTCTCCTCACTGCTCACCCAGCAAAAAGAAGAACTACAGAGTGACAGCTACCCGTGACAGCATAAGCTCCACAGAGGGAGAGGTTTGCATTCAAATGCGCACACATGCACAAACCCACACACACACAAACCCACACACCCACACTGGAGCTTTACTCTAACCGTAACCATGGTTACAAATCACGCCTAACCTTAACCCTTGCCTAAACCTATCATTAATCTTAATTCATTCAACCCATAAATTGGTACATTCATATTTTCGGATGAATTATACTTCAAAACCATAAGTCTTCACCATAAAATCTAATAATTTACACACATACTTGCTTTTTGTCCCCATAAGGAAGACAAGTCCCCATAATGTGACTGAATAAACAGATCCCCACAACATAAATGTACCTGGACCACACACACACACACACACACACGCACACGCATACACACACACACACACATACACACATACACACACACTTGCACCAATGACCCTTACTCAGTGAAGCTTAAATTTACATATTTGAAACAACAGCTTCAACAACAACATCCAGATGGGATGTGGATCGATGGGATGTTGAATCAAACAACCTCCATTACTCTCATTAGACTTCACTTACATTTAACATGCCTTTGATTTCACCACAGGATGTCTAATTGGTGTGTGTGTGTATGTCTCTCAGCGTGTTTGTGTGTCTTCAACCCCTGTCCATTCCACTTTAGTCTTTTAATGGATTAATTGGTGAGTGCTGCTCAGCCGCACTAATTGCGTCTGCAGTGCTGTCACTACTTGTTGTCTGTCCCTGTGTTATAATAACAGTCATAGTCGGGGGGGGTTTCCGGATGAAAGGATACTTCCGTCCCTTAACTCAGCCAGAGCAGGAGTGAGTCCAGATTGGTTTGAGAACTGGATCAGAATTGGCAGGAACACGAGAAGCTTCCAGGGAGAGAGAAAAAAGAGGACAAGGAATTAGAGAATTAGAAACGGTGAAAGTATGTCAAGCGACTTCTCCCAGATTAGTCTGCGGTGGCGGCTGTTCAGATCAAATTTACTTTAATTGGACTTCATTCTTCTTTTTCGGCGGGACTTCTTTGAAACCTCTCTTATGCATTTCACTCATTTTCATCCTTCACGATTCTCTTTCTCTGCCTTTGCTCATCGTCTGCCGGTTGCGTCTGTCCCCAGGTATCAGAGGGACATGGCAGTCCAGCACACAGTCGCTCTGGTTCCATTCGTAGTGGGACGTCTTGTGATGGAGGAGCGGTGGTCCTCAGGGGTCCTGGCAGTGCAGAAAGCTCCCCCAGGCGAGCACTGCACTCCTCCTCCACCACAGGAATAATTCAGGATGGTGAGTTCTTAGATGCACTTGCTGTCTATTTATGTAAAGTGCATTTCTGTCATTATCATGTATCTTTTCTGATAATTGTGTAAGCCCATTGATCTCAGTGTTTGTGATCCCAGGTTCGCGGTCTCCTGCGTTGTCGAGCCCATCCCACAGTCTGGAGGAGCACAGACAGGCTCTGGACTCTGGGTAAGACCACACTCACTGGAACGCCATGTTGTCCTTCTGCATTAATCATTTAAATCAATTCAGCAATGAGTAAGATTTGAAAAACCAGGCAGGTTTCCAAGCAAAAGTTATTAAAAGTCCGTGGGTGACAAAGCACTTAAAAGATTGAATGTTGTTTAACATTTTATAACATTCAAAGTCAAACTATGTTTTCACTCAGGTCCCTCAGGAAAACCAAAGTGAAGGACAGAGACCCCAGAGCCTCACCTGGAAACAGGTAAATGATCAGAGCTTCAGAGTTACAGTTCTCGATGTTTGGTGTCATTGACCACGTTTACAATAGTCTGAATAAGACACTGCCATGGAAACAGTATTTGCGGAATACCTTATCCTGAATGAGCTCATATTTGGAATAAGCAATAATCAAATTAAGACATGTGGAGTATTCCGACCTTAGTCCCAATATATGGACTTAATCGCATCATTTTGCGACACATACATATGACAGTTACCAGCTGCTTGAGGACACATCCGTGTCGTCCTAGGTTTGAGTGTAAACAAGTCGTAGGATGTTATGTTGACTGAGTCCTTATTAGACTATGCTCTGTAATTTGAATGGGAATATAAATGGAAAATGCTATAATTAAATAAATCTTATTCAGAATAAGCTCAATATTTTGGAATATTGCTGTTGATGTAAACATAGTCAATGATTGCTGTTTCAGGAGCTGTTTAATACAGTGTGGTACAGTAATCTTCAACCACTGACCTCTACTTCACCTCTCTCCCTCTCCCTCCCTCCCTCCCCCCCTCTCTCTCTCCCTCGCCCCCTCTCTCTCCCTCTCTCAGCTCCACAGAGCCATCAGTCGAGGACAGTCCAGAGAAACTCAAGGCCAAGGTAAAAGAGGTTTGTCTGCTGATACTTTGAGCAAATAATCATTGACTTGACAGATACTTGACAGTGAGGACATTAAAAAACACTTTTCTCAGCTCTATGCGATGTAAAGTCACAGCAGACGTATTATCAGACTCATATATTCTGTTATTTCTGTTGAACAGAACTCCCTTACATGGCCCCACTTCTTCTCCTATTCATATTACTTGGTATTGTATTGTTTTGTGTTTTGTTCAATTATACTTGACTCTACTGAAATGGGTGTTGTTACTCTCAGAGGTAAACAGGGTTTAGTAGAAAATGAAATGCATAATTGCATAATTAATTTTAACAAAGATGATTAGTCTGACATGATCCTAAACATCGTTTCTAATCTCCTTAACGCCAAATTTTCAAAATTACGATCTCAAGTATTAAAAGATTAAAATCTTCCCAAGTGCTCCCATTGCAGATCAATTTCATTATGCCTCTCAAATAAGTTATATTTCATACTAATTCAATAAGATTACAGTTATTAACTTGGGCATCTGTTGCAGTGTATGAATTTGCATGAAACCTTTTTCTAACCCGGTGGAATATCAGATGTCGTCACCTCAGGATTGAAATGGAGATTATTTTTGATCCAGTGTCTTCTTTTCCTCCCCAAGGAACTCTGAGCACAAGATGAACACACATCAGAAGATAAATCAATGCACAATTTATGCACATTAATAAAAACATGGAGGGTTTTCAGCAAGGAATGAGCCCAGATGGCTTAAAGTCTGAACATGTAAGATTAGTCATTTACCTCAGATAGTACAGAGGCTCAAAGAACCCCCTCAAACTACAGTGTAAAACTAAATGGGATGATTGCTTTCAACTAAATAAAAAACGTCTCTTGCTTCCTGGACTGAGGGGACACTGTATATTCCACGTGAAGAAAATGAGGAGCAATTCACACAAACATATTGCCCCATTTATAAGAATGTGATGTTTTGACCTTTATCTCACAAAGAGACATTTCTGCGTGTCTCACTCTTTCCTCCTCTTGATATCAGCAGCTTGTCTCCTGCTGTTTAAGCACGGATCTTAATGTAATCCCTGTACCTCCACACTGTCCCACACTCATTAGGACAAAGGGACAGATTTTGGGAGTTGGATATCATCCAGCTACATCATCTCTAACCACCAGTTTGAGCTGTGATGGAGCAGCTTAGGTGCACAACCCCTGTCTTCATGCACTCCATCTATTTCTCATTCTGGTTCATGCACAGAGGAAAAGCCCTTCATTTTCTTGATTAATTCACTCCACATTCAGCCTCTCTGTGTAGGAAATTGATTTAATAACACCCTCTTTGATTTAAATGTACAGCATCATCACACTAATGCAACATCGTGTCATTTTTTTAATCAATAGCACTTAACAGAAAAATCTATAAGAGAGAAGAACTTTGAACTAAATTCCACTAAATTCAGGCGCAGAAGTGTCTGGGTCTCACGATGAGGCTTGGAAGTGTGATGTTGATTTTTATTTATTTTTATTTTTCAGGGACCCACTTTGAACGATGATCAGAGCGTCAGCAGCAGCAGCTCGGTGGAGATCAGCGGTCTGCTGGGTGAAGCCAAGATGTCAGGACGCTCGCACACACTGGCGCTGTCCTCAGACGAGGTACAAGCACAATCTTACGATATTTTTGATAAGGTGCATTAACAGCATGCAGATGCAGAATCAACGTGGAAAGTACAAACACTAAATTAAAGCTTTCTGTCGGTACTGAAAGTCCCGCTCAAGTAGCCTATTAATTTGTAGCCGTGGTGAACTTTTGCCTCCCGTTCTTAATGAGCCAAGTATGTGTTCACATACACATTTTGACCCTGGTTTAACATTGCTCTCAGTGCACTTACACATCGACAACAAAACCTCAACAATCAAGTTAATTGATGGTACAGCAGTAAACAGTAGAGGTAGTGCAAAGATGCATTAAAGTTATAATAATACTAACAATAATTCACATTTTACCTCAAAGCACCTAGTTTTGTAAAAATGCAGTCATGTACATTTAAATAAAAAAACATAGAATTTGCTTCCACAATGTGTTTGTATTCAGATGAGGGAGAAGAAATCAGGAAAGTTGTTTTTTATTTATGTCAGTTCCCTAATTTATCATTTTTATAGATACTTCTGACAGAAGAAAACCCATCATCAGCTGCTTTGCTCACATTCTTCTTACAGATGACAAGATGCTGAATGATGAATGCAGCAGTTAAGGCTCATAGTATTCAAATGTTATTGGCTGCTGTGGTCGAAGACATTTTCTTGCTGATCTGTTAACAACACAGTGATTTTCTGTTGTTTTCTATGCTGCCACGTTCAGAGTCTGGATATGATAGATGATGAGGTGAGACTGAGGCTGCCGGCCTACAGAGGACGTTTCACTTGTATTTGTGTTTCGAGTAGATGCCATTTGTCTGTGTTTCATTCCCGCATAATAGTATTTTTTTGTGTCCCACAGAATTAGTATGTCATTCTTTTTAATACATTTCCCACTGTATTTCCCCTTTTTTATGGTAATACTTTAATTTCATCTCAACTCATCATTCATCTAGTTTTCTGTTGAAGATACTTCTAGTGCCTGGTCATATAATCTGTATTAAACAGTAAAAGATTGTTTTCCGTCTTTCTTTATCTGTGTTCAGATCCTGGACGAGGGACAGCTGTCGAAGCAGCACCAGTGGCAGAGCCACAATATCACAGAGTGGACTTCCCAGCAAGTGGCCCGCTGGCTCTTGGGCCTCAACTTAGAACACCATATCCCAGAGTTCACTGCCAAAAACATAGATGGAGAACAGCTGCTAGAGCTAGATAGCACTGAGCTGAAGGTCGGTTAAAACTTTCTGTAGTTTTACATATATTGAAGTCACATACAGATACAATGGAGCCTGTAGATATTGTGTATTTGAATCGTTTACATGTAATTGCAGTGTGTAGAAATCACAAATTTAGAAACAGAGAATGCAGAAATAGAGCTGCCATTATATTTTTTTTTTTGAGGGCAAATGAGTACTGACAAATCTACTTTTAAACTGTGAAATATTCTAATGAGAACATTAACGTAAACATAAACAGGTTAATAGACGGCGCAAAGACACAGGATGCTTAAGCGCGTTCTTTTGTTTCAGGCCCTTGGAGTCACTTCTTCGCAGGACCGTGCCCTGATCAAGAAAAAGATCAAAGACCTTAAAATGTTGATGGAGAAGGCCAAGAGGAACCAGGAGAAGCTGGAGAAACAACGCGAGAAGCTACGCAAGAGAGAGCTGGAGCAGCAGAAAGAAAGCCCGTCAGAGTGAAGCAAGCTCACCTCTACCATAGCGCTGCAACTAGTAGCATCGAGGAACAGAAAGTCAGTGGGCCCCTGAGGGACGCCTGCTTAGTAGTTCAATAGTTGTCAGTGCTGGAGCTCCACCACAAAATGTCAGATTGTTGAGTGACTTCCTCACCGAGCAATTTAAACCAAAATGAACAGTTGGACAATAGGATGCTGCCCCTCCTTTCCTTCGATTTACACCCACCCTGTGTGTTTAATCATTTAAGAACTCACTCAGTTCTATTTATTTTGCTGTTTATGGCTTGTAAATTGGAATTATTTATCGCATCCAGAGTGAGTCTGTGTTAAGTCTGTTTCATCCTCATCCCTTATCGTTCTCAGAGCCATCATACAACCTTTAGACACAGCGACCATGTACATATACAATGACGTATACAGATGGAAATCTGTCTGATGTGCCATTTTGATAGACTTGTGTATATATTGTTCAGATACATCGAATCTATTGCTTTGAAGCACACACAGGTCAGTGTGTGTGCATGGAATATACGAGGCAGTTCTCATCTCCCACCGCCAGGTGTCTACATGCTGCTTACTGTCCCTTCTGACAAAGATGACACTAGAACTTTCCAACAGGAACTGAACTGGACACTGGAAAAACTCTCTCGGTATCAACGAGAACACTGGAAGTGCAAACACTGTAAATGCAAACCACTGCACTAGCTTGTACAGTGCTCCTTACAGTATACATGTACCATAACAATAGCAGTTATCTATGTAAAAATGGCAACAACAAGCTGTACTCATTGGACTGGTTCTAATGGAGACTTCAGGTACAAAGTAATGGTGAAACTCGTAACCTACCAAACCCAAACCGTGCAAACAAAAGACAAAACAAGATGAGAAAAATAATCGTACTGCTTATACGCGTAATGTTGCTTCGACTCTGCTCATAACCTGCTTCTGACCACTTTTTTATATCCTCTCAATAACAAACATAATACCCCGTCGCTGCCTTTAGAAATTCTAGTGACGTAGAATTGTTAGAATTCTACCCGCTTCTGTGTGAGTGTTGAGACACATACAGTAGATTACATCCATCTCTGATTGTTATTTTATTCTTTCAGAAGAATCACAGGTCACGTACACCATGCAAATGACTCTGGAATATTCTTAACAATATTTAAGAATGCTGCCATATACGTGGTTTATCTCTGTGACCATTGACAAATGCAGGACGTGCAGACACTGTCTAAAGTTAACCTGATAATTCTGATGTTACACTGGAAATTACAACTGACAGATGCAATATAGTTTGAATTTTCTTATGAAACCTCTTCGGTAAGACTTATAACACTTTTTGATTTTACTAGTTAGATAAAAAAAAAACCTTTTTGAAATGGATTTTGACCTGTGTACTTTATGCAGTTATTGTTTTTAGGATTATCACCGAGAGACGTGTTCCCTGTGTTACTTCTTTATCATTCCCAGGAATCATTAGGTTTACAGTAATTATAGAGATGCCAGTGTCACCGTGATGAGACACGAAGGCAGCTTTGAGTTTTGCTCTCTTCTGTCTGTAAGGGCCCCGCCTGGTGAACTGATAACAGGTTAAGAACATGAGGAAGATTTGGGGTGACAGATCTGTTAATTTATTTATTTCTGTATTTAACGAAGCGACTGACTATTGTTTATGATAACTTATACAAAATAAGAGTATTATTAACACCTAATGATGATTTATCCGGAATTGTATGATTACTTCCTTTTTTGCCAAAACCTAATTAAAGCTGTTCATTAGAAATGTCTTAGATTTAAATGGTTGTTATGGAACGAACGCAAGAAGCAAGAAGAAACAGTGATTCTCTCCCATTGTGCTTGTGGTTTTTCCTCTAATACAACCATTGTGCTGCTCCAGTACTACTCCCAATTAAACTGCTCATGGTGTATTCTTATGGAATATTTTGTAACACTTGAACCTCTCTGTGAATACCCCCCTCACTCCTTTTTGACTCTTTTGTATGTATAGTAAAAACACAGAGCAATATGCTGTAAGAATCCTAAAGACGCCTTGTTTTCTATCGTGTGCGGACGCCGTTTGTCCGAGGGCTGAGGAGGCATGAAAGCTCTGACCTGAGCCCACGTGTGTTCCATATCTTTTTCTTTACGTGCTTGAACCGAACTCAACATGATGAAACCCAACGTGTGGACGAGACCCTGGTGCTCCTCGCCGTGTTTTCAGCCATGATGCCTGGAAGGGTTTTTGTCTTCACGTGCGTAGAGAGCAAGCGATAATCAGACTGCTATAGCCATGCTGACTCTCCTCCTCCTCCTCCTCTTCCTCCTTTATTTGTCATTACCTTGATCTCTCTTTTTTTTCTCATTCTGAAAAGTTTGAAAGGGCAGCTACCTGTCACACTGAATAAAATGTGCAGTCACTGTCCATAGCCTCCTCTTGTTTCCTTTGTTTTCTGTTACGTTTCCTAAAGCTGTGTCTACATAGTTTTAACTGGTCATTTGCCGGCCAGGGACAAAATCCCACAGAGCACCACAGGGTAAAAATATCCATCCATCTATCCACCCATCTGTCTGTCTATCCATTCATCTATCCATCTATCCATCCGTCCTCCCATCCACCAATTGATCTATACATATATCCATCCATCCATCCATCAATATGTCCTCCAATCCATCAATTAATCCATCTATCCATCCATTTATCTGTCTATCCATTTATCTATCCATCCATATCTATTTATCTGTCTATCTTTCCAATCTTTCTTTGCTTTGCTTTTCATTCCGTGGCTTATCTTTTCTTTTCTTTCTTGCTTTCTTTCTTTTATTGGCTTATCTTTTCTTTTGTTGTTTGTCTGTTTTTTTCTTTCTTTCTTAAATTGCCAAACATAAAGTACAGATCCAGTTCACTCATAATATATTGGTTTAATATAATGAAAGAGAAGTTTACCTCTCTCAAACTTGTTTCATTTCCCTGCCGTGTTCACATGACCTGTTATATTAACCAATGCGATCATGATCCACCATGCATGATGCCTTTCTCTCAGCAGGGTGACTGACCTGCAGCCAGCCACAGTCAGCTGTAGCTCTCCAGTCTCTCCCTCTCTTCCTCCTTTCTATTTATATTCTGCTACATTTCGCTCCAGGACTATTTTCTCCCTATGACACGCAACCCGCCCCCGACTTCATTTTCGTCCTCCTTCCTCATACGCCTCCAATAGCTGGGCCTTCCCAGCGTGGGTATGCTTAATTCTTTCATTATCACCATTTGTACATTCATTTTTGATTTACTACATGCCGTGTGGAGAACAGTAGTGTGCGGGCCGGCTGGTGTGGCAGTGCGAGGCCCTCGGCTCATGGAGGAGTTCAGCCCCAGGCAACTTGCTGTCAAGCAGCTAAAGCTAAAGTTCCTGGAGGCTCTGCAGACCAATAATGCCCAGGAGGTCCTGGAGATCCTGCACACTGGGGAGATAGACATTGACACAGTGCTGGAGGTGGAGGACCCCAGCATGGTCCTGGCCTCATACAAACAAGGTAAGCAGGAAGTAGGATGAGGGACAACCCCTAACCCTGTCTTAGGGTTGTAACCAGTTTGTGTGCTTGTCATTCTTCACAGAGGGCATGGGCTCAGAGGGATAAACATGACAACTTAGATTAGACGAATATCTGCAATAAAGTACATGTTCATATTAGATAACACATTTTCAACAACAGTGACACTCAGTAGAGCAGGCACCTCCTTGTGTGGATGTCTTATTATTATAATAGAGATATAAAAGACAGAAGAAAATCCTGCTGACAAATAAACAGACTCTGTGACGATTTAACCTCCTTTGTGGAGAATAAAATCTAAAGTTGATTAATTTGAATTCATTTTAATTTCATTGGTATGGTGCCAAGTCACAACATGCAGCTCAAGGTTGTCAACACTTTCTGACTACTTCTGCACTGCATCCACTAGGTGGTGCTACACCCACAGAGATCCTAAGGCTGGATATTATCACAGTCTAAGAAGTACTGTTTACACTATTTTATTTTAAAAGTATTTATCTTTAAAAGAAAGAAAGAAAATAACATAAAGACTTAGATATAAATCTGTGTAAGTCAGGAATAATCATCAGCACCTTTAGCCTTTATACTGTCACTATGAATCCCTGCTGCTTGTCCACTTTACTGCAGGTTATTGGCTCCCAGGCTACAAACTGGAGACCTCCTGGGCGATGGGTATTCATGTGTGTGTGATGTACAACGCTGTGGAAACTGCACTAGTGCTCCTTCAGGAGGGTGCCGCCATTAACCGGAAGCCCAATGGGAAGACGCCGCTGCATGTGGCCTGCGAGGTCTCCAACCCCGAGTGTACGGATTTACTTTTGGCTCACAGGGCAAAGGTCAACAGCCTGTCGCTGAGTGGGCACACCCCACTGCACTACTGCATCACCAGGGAGTCTGTGGACTGTGCCAAGCAGCTCATCTTCAGAGGTCAGGAGGGGGGGATGCATAGGTAGATGGATGTGTGGGTTGAATTGAAAACACAGGACATATAAAGGACGAATCAACAAAATAATCATAATTTATTTTCCCCCATGGAGGTGCAAAAGTCAACATGCCCAGCTACAACAACGATGAGGTCACACCGTTACACACAGCAGCCAGGCTCGGAGTTCCAGAGCTGGTGGCTCTTTACCTGGCTCATGGAGCATCTGTGGATGCAGTCAACTCTTTGCAGGAGACTGCTTTGGTCACAGCGGCCTTCTGGACTTTTGATAATAAAGAACAAACCTACAGCGAGGATCACCATTTAGTCTGTCGTCTCCTGCTGGACCACCGAGCAGGTGCGAGGTTCTGGATCCAGAACTGTGCATGATGTTTGACTCGTGTTTTGTGTGGGTCAGAAATCTTTGTTTCCCCAGAAACGTTTCTTTTCTGCTGCAGATCCCAACATCCAAGAAGAAGACCATAAAACAGCTCTTCACAAAGCAGCCTGGCACTGTGATCACGTCCTGATGCAGATGCTGCTGGAGGCCGGAGCGGACACAAGAGTCATGGACATCAACGGCTGCACCCCCATTCAGTATCTGCTCAAAGTGACAGACGTCAGGCCGATGGCCCTACCTGAGCTCTGCTATCAGCTGCTGCTCAACCATAACGCAGCCAGAATCTACCCACAACATTTCCACAAGGTATTGACCAAAGTTCCTAAATGATATCAAACAAGAATGGCACTCAAAGTCCCAACAGTGACTTTGGTTTCAATCAGGCTGTACCAAATTACACACACTCATAGATATCTGTCCTCTCAATATGCTTTTTTTTAATTATTACCTGGGAAATTAAAGAAAATATCTACATTTTAAAAAGGACATTGACCCATGACCCAAGTGTCCCGAAAATCCATTCAGTCATTTATTTGTAATCCTACTGACAAATAAATGGAAAGTGCGATAACGTGACATTTTATATGCTGATGGCAGACGCTCGTCATTTGTGCACAATGTCTTGTTGTGTATTCTTTGGTGCAGGTGCTGCAGTCCTGTTACGACTACCCTGGAGTATTAGAAATTATGGTCAACTCTTATGAACATTTAAAACCCACAAAGAAGTGGAGAGAAGCCATTCCTGATGACTGCTACCAGGTAACACAGGGTGGTATTATGGATTGTATGTATATATTTCCATTAGTCCAGAGCAGTGAAAAAGCTTATAATCATCTTACCTCTTCCTTAGCGACATAAAGACTTCTACGACTCTCTGTTTGCCGTTTGCACCAACACGCCACGCAGCCTGCTCCACCTCACCAGATGTGCCATCAGAGCCAGCCTGGGCGGCCTCTGCCAAAGGGGAGTCCCACAGCTTCCTCTGCCACGTCCAATGAAGAAATATTTATTATTAGACCCTGAGGGGTTACTGTACTGATGGAGAGACTTGTTTTTTCATATTGGCTGCTTTAATATGTCACTTGAAGCTTTTTGACTGGAACACGAGAAACCTTCCCATCCATGAAATTGAAGAAGGATCTCAAACTTTCAACAAATCACAAATCAACTGACAATTTATTGAGGATTATAATAATAATGTGATTGACAAGTAAGGATATCTGCCGGCCTGGCCACATGGAACTGCCACACTTTTCACAACTTGTTTCTTTCTGTCTTTTTTTTAACTATTTCTATATTTAACCCTCTCTAAAACCTTATTTGGCAGTTTTTAACAGTAGTGTCATTGTTTTTGTATTAATTATCCACATGTGCAGTGTTGTCAACTCTCTACTACAGCACAGCTTCATACCTCCGAGGATCCAGATCTGCCTGGCAACCGGCCCTCATGCTCACTCTCACCTTCACGCTCTCGTGATTCTCCAGAACAGAACAAACACTCAACAACAGCGCTCCACGAGTGCTTGTTTTTCCAGTGGACTGCACATGAAGCTGCAAATACGGACCGATACCAATTTCCCATCTCCAGTCAATAATGTAATGTAAATCTTACAGCTTTCCAGAGGTGCCATACATAACTAGAAGGGCCCTTGCGATGTGAATAGCTCTGCCAAGGCTGATTGGCCACACAATCACCATATTACCTAGTATATTACACCAAAGGAATATTTGTTACGTTACGAGAACAATTCTGTCATGGGGAATTCCTGATCGAATCTGCTCCAGAGGTTAATGGCTTCATCTTCCTTGGCTTATACCAAACTGTTCAACAAAGTTTCAAGAAAATTGGTTGTCATTTTTGCTTAATCGTATAAGTAAACCTACAGTGTCCAAGGTTCATGTTGACTCTGTTAGTCACCATACTGTGGGTGTGTCGACGTGTTTGTGTTACTGCACTGACTTGGTATGTTGTGTTACTGTGTCACAGCATGTGCACAGTTGTACATGAATGAATGCTGACAGAGGATCAGGTTCAAGGCCGGTGACCTTAAAGCGAACCGTCTGTAAAGTCAGACAGGTGCTGCACGCATGGCCGATGAGCTCAGGCAGCAAAACTGTGGTTCCAACACAAACCCTTAACTGTAAATGAACAACAGAGTAAATACTCAGAACAGTTAATGAATGCTCATTAAATTGTTTGCTGTGTCTTAAAATTTATTTTTCACATCTGAATGAAAGCCTGGAGCAAAATAAAATGATCCAAATCAAATCTCTATTGTAGCTTTGATGGCTTGTGTGTGTGTGTGTGCGTGTGCAGCAGAAATACTCCAGTGCAGAAACATTGTCTGGATGACTAAGGGGTCAGAACTGAGTCTCTGGGATCTTAAAATAAACCACTAAGTGTCAGAGAGTGGTCAGGACTAGAATGGCACTCAGTGGATCCAACATGGTCCAACAGTCACTTTAAATTCAATCAAGCTGCAGCAAATTTCACACACTCATTAATCAGTTCCCTAAATGTGCCAAATAAAAATAAAAAATCGAACCCTGTCTTGCCCAGCGGTTGTATGGTTACGGACATATCATTTTCACATTGTCATGAAGTCATTGTGACCTTTGCCTCAGATCACTGAAATCGAATCAGCTTTTGAAGATGCCAAAAACAAACACAACCCAAATCTTATCAGTTCATTTGTAAACAGTAAAAGTGAAAGTTTGTTCAAAAGTTGAAAGAATACTCTTAAGATAACATGTTCGCAAGGCAATAAAGGGTTTAGTGAGATCACTGTGACCTTGACCTTTGACCAATAAAAACCTGAAAACATAATGCCTCTGTCCACTGGCTGTCACTGACAGGGGGGCATAAAAAAAAACCTCTCACAACGTTCAAGTAAGAAAGAAAGTGAAAGAAAAATCTATTTGTCCAGATCTGTGCCACAACAAGTTTCATGGAAATACGTTCAGTGGTTTTTGCTTAATCCTGCTGACCAACAAACATTTGGACAGAGGTGAAAACATAACCTCCTTGGCAGTGGAAGAGGAGGGGGCTCCTTCTTTATTCGACGCTGACACAGCAGTGTTACTTTTTATTCTGCTGCCTTTCAGTCTGAGCCTAAATAATGCTGTCCTTGTGTTGCTGTCATGCCGATACAACCTCAGTGAGCTGGAAAACAGAGTCGAGGGCGACAAACAGAGAAAAAGACAGAAGCAGAATAGAGCACAACATGTGGCCGCACTAATGAAGGAGCAAAACAGAGCAGGACGGCCTGTCCTCATCCCCCAATGGCAGCCGGCCACGAAAAGCCAACGGCCTGTGTCGGCGACGGTGGCAGACAAACAGAGCAAAGTTTCCTAAAACAATCTGGGGAGGGAGAGGAGCGAGCGGAGGACATGCCACACGGGGCCGTTACATAACACACTGGAAACTCTCATTTCCACAGCTCACACTTCTGTGACCCTCATGAATCCTGACATCTTTCATGTTGCATAAATCAAACCGAGAAGAAAATACAAGTCGACACACAGACAATGAACTCTAAATGCTGAAAAACAACAAAGTAGACGTCTGAAATTAAACAGGAGCGACCACAACGGACAAACTGCAGATTTTTATTTTCTACATTCACTGGTCCTTTAAGCGATGAAACATTAAATTCCATCACCGTAAGTGAGAGATAAAAATACTTACATTTGAAAACATTACATTCTCAAAGAACTGATTAAAATGAACTATGCAAGTGCTTATGACTGGTACGTACTAGAGAAACAAACATGTGACATTCTTCGATCTACTCACACATCCTCGACTGCTCATCCTCTGAGGGTTGAGTGAAATACTTGTTACAGATAATTCAATACAGCTTAAATTGAACCTGGTCTGAGAATCTGTCCTTGTTCCTATGAGTCTCTGCTACAATGAATTTGTTCAAATACAGATAACATGCTGCACTAATCTGAGCATGTCAGCAAACAGTGAGTCCTATGAGAGTTTTCTTTAGTGCAACATCTAGCATTGAAACCCTCTGACATGCAGCAAATCACTTAAATATACAAAATGAGTGTCATTAAAAAACACATGAAATTACCTCCAATATGCACAAGAATCACTGTGTTATTCTAGAAAGTTACTCTTGGGAGACATGGAAGATTTTCCTGTGTTTTGGTTCCTATAGCGATTAACACATCAGTTTCCAGGCAGGATATTCATGTGAAAATGCAACTATTTTCCCCTTTCACCTACACATATCAACTTGAAATACGCTGCTATTCTTTGTTTTGACAAGTCTCGTTTCCTCTGTGTGACTCAACATCCATGCCTTTTTTTTTTCCAATATTTACAATAATTTAACTTTTTAAAATGGCCTTGCATGGGTCCAAGGCTAAGGCACCTGTGTTTATGTTTCTCTTGAACAAGCTAATACTTTGAGTTTAAGCTCAAAGTGATCAAAGCTAAAATAATGTCAAGCCTCATCACATCACAGCACACGTAACAGATTCTATGTATTTCTCTTGTTGTGTTTCTGGACCACTCTTCTTGTGTAAGAGCTGAAGATGAAATGCAGAAGTAGTTTGTGAGAAAAGGACTGAACCGGCCACAGGAGGAGTAGACTTCTCTCTCTTTGTCTCTACGCTGGACTTTGAACATGTCCCTGTTCTAATTAATGCGATTAACTGGGTTTTTCCAAGGCACTGATGCACATTTAACCTACAGCGAAAACACAACTCAACCCAGTAATCTACATTGACCTAAGAACTGTACCAGTCTAAAGAGTGTGGACATGAACATCAACACAAACAGCTAACCTGCTTTTTTCAACACAGTGAATACTTGTTGTTATGGCTAAAAACAAAACAAAACAAAACAAAGTGTAGTAAATGAAGCAAAAGCAGATTAATACTTGACTTGTTCCTTCGCCATTAGAGTTGCCTGTAATTGTCATGTAATGGCGGTTTAATGTGGCGAGCTGTTGCTGGGTTAAATTGTCTGGAGGCTGAGAGAAATAGCTCAGCTCAGGTATTTCACTGCATTTATCGGATTCTTGGGAAATGTTCTCCTTGTAGGGTTCGGAAGGGAATCCAGATTTCAGGTCCACGTCCAGCAGCTCGCTCACAGCACTCAATGCCTTCTTCCACTTAAAGTACAAGTTTATCCACTTCTTCATTTAACTATACATCTGTCCATTCTTTCCTTTACTTTAGTCCCGCAGTCCGTCATCACCACGTCCTCTCATGCTTGCCCAGCTTCCTTGGCTCCTTGCTGGGCATGCACCAGTCATCGGCCTCTATGCTGGTCTGGTAGTGCCTTAAGGCCGACTTGTTAAAAACAGGAAGTCTCTCCACCGACTCTGAAGACAAGGCCTGGTGATGCAGAGCAGAAGTGATGATTATGATTCAATCTGGATAATTTTCACACCCGTTTGCATGAATGAGAGTCTCATCCAGGGCTTTCCCCAAAGTTCTGTGCTTGATTAAATCTGCTCTTTTTTTCTTGATTAAATTATTTTTCACTTAGTTACTCTCCATTACTCAATCAATCCAGTTTTTGTAGTCAACAATACATTTTTATGTGAACTTTGGTTTTAAGTAATTCTTGACATTGTGTGTGTAGAGGCTACAAGGGTCTCACCTTTAAGTATATGACAGCTGATGTGCCGTGGCCCTCCATAGAGTAGAGCTGCAGGTCTCCCTGGAAATACTTGGCATACAGGCGGGAGATGGGCAGACCATAACCAAAACCAGCCTGGAGGGAAAATAACAGGGTTGCAGCTCAAATATGAGATGTTCTGATGACATTCTACCCTTTTACAATACTGATCCCCATACCTAGACGTTACATTTCGGCAAATACAGATCCAATTCCAATGCATTTAAAACAAACAGAAACATTGAAAAAATTCATAGAAAGTACTGTAAACTCATCTGTAATATCTCTCAGTTGTGTAAAGTTGTTAAAGTTACATTTTAGTTTTTCATTCGAACTCTGATTTGGCTCCGGTCTGTGGCTTTTGTCGGTGAGTTCCGACATTTGTCAGCAAGTGGAAAATCAGGCTAAAAACCATGTAGTGTGAAACTAGGCTTAGACAATCATCAAAGCTGACGACTGCACAGTGTGTAACAGGCTTAGTCTCACCAGGGGTGCGTTACGAGAGTTGTCTTCATGGACGGGACTGGGAGCTGTGGAGTACATGTAGCTGAAGAGATGTTCAATCTTCCTCAGCGGAACTCCGCCTCCTCTGTCTGACATCTAAAAATAAAGAGGACAATGATCCGCTTTGTGTATCAAGTCATCACAGCTGGTTTTATTTACAGTACATAATGGGCCTGCATACAGGGCAGGTGAAGGCAGATGCATTTGTGTAGAGAATGGAACTACAACATGAAGTACTTTAATCAGAGGAATTGTTTGTAAAGGACAGAAATACAGCTCTGTTCTAACTCCCCGTGTCCTCACCGACCTTGATAGTGAGGTCCTCAGCCCCCAGTGACACCCGCACTTTGATCCGTGGCAACGTGGGGCTCATCTCGTGGGTCTCGACTGTGGCTCTCATGGCGTTCTGGTAGAAAACATGGATTACAAAATAAGTCAGCAGACACGTGGTGGAAAAGCAGCACAAGTCGGGTTTTCAGGTTTGTTTGTCACTTTACCTTGAAGAGCTCAAACAGCATGTGGTAGAGATGGGACGGCACGTAGACAATGTTCAGAGGCTGCCCAGGGTTTTCAGCTGTGAACCATTTCATTATTATAATCACTGTTATCACAAGAATAAAAATACACTTTTATCCGTTAATGTGCTAAAACTAAACCTTTAGATAACTAGCAAATAGATGTTTTACATAAGTACACATTGGCTCAACTAATCACCTGAAAAACAAAGAACAATGTGTAATGAAAAGCATTAGAGTGGCAATGCACAACCAGTTTGCTCGCTGTATAAACCTCAAAAAGACAATGTTAGACAGACAATATTCTAATTTCATTATGTCGTCTTTAATACCATAAGATAAAAAATGACAGTCTATATAAATGAGCTGTACATCATGTCTCTAGTTTTACTTTTAGAGTAAAACTTTTAGAGTAAAACTAGAGACAACCCTAGCGTTATTGCATTACTACACTACAGGACATAATTTATACAAAATGTTGTCATTATCCTACATATGATCATAAACATTTTCTAATTATTACAAGTCTTAAGTCCAATAGGAAGCAGAGATTTTTGCACGATTTGCAAGATCCACTGAAATCTCGTTCGCTCAAGTATTTGCAGGGATTACTTGTAAAAAGTTTTTTTTCCAGACCATATATTTGTTGACTTTGACCTTTTGAATTTTGTGAAAATCCCTCAACAGGGCTTTTAAGTTATTTGGAGAACACCCTGCTTCTGGCTAAGCTGGCATACATATGTAAACATGTTTACATATATAGTGTGCAATTACAGCTGCAGCGTAAGCATGACCAAATCCTTAAATCTCTTTCTGTTTTGGTCGTGCTCTCTGCGCTATAACCTGCAAGGCTTGAGGAATGTCTAATGCTGATGCTGGCTCTTGGCAGGAACGACTGACGGGAAACAGACCCAGCAGGCCTCAGTTTAAACAACACTGATTCATCTCAGAGAGTTCAGCTGAAGTCTAGCAGAGCACCAGTGAATATTTCCTCTCACACGGATCCTTAGAGCAGAGAACCGAGAAGGATTCAACAAACACACGGATGAAAAACTTACCGTTGACTTCTTTGACCTCCATATCAGGCGAGGTCAAGTAATACTGCTCGCACAGCATCTTTGACGTCTCATAGGCATCTGCAGAGGGACACAGAGCAAACTGTGGTCACATTACAGCCTGGAATGCTCTCTAACTCGTGTTGAACGGGAAATAAATCAAAAAGACTTTAAGTTTTCTGCCTTTTAGTGAAGCAGTAAACACACATCTACAGGCACAAGACTATCACAGACACACATAACAAAATAAATACTTACTCTAAAGACATTAGATTATACTGGAAAAGGGTAAAAGAGTCATGAATCTGCACGAACAGTTCGGGATGGAAAGGTGATACGAAAAATACAGTGTGTGTGTGTGTTTGAGAGAGAGAGAGAAAGAGAGAGAAAGATGACTCACCTTTTACTACCTCCACGACATCACAGGTGGGGTCGATGCTGCCGATATGTTTGGGATGGGCCGGGTTCACACTGCCGTTGAAGATTAATGCTACACAGCGGAACAAAAGATACACATTCAAAAAAACAGCCAACACAATAAATAGACGCAATGCAGAGCCAACTTTTCCACAGGGTGCATATAAAGCAAAGTGGGGACTTTGCATAGCGGAATATTAACAATAGTGGACATAATTGACAAAATCTCTTCTTCTCCTCGCAGCAATGTCAGATGCATTTGGTGCAAAAGCACTGCTGCAGGCGGAGCGTTGATGTTGTTTTCATACATCAACTCTTAAACTAATTGGTTAAACCTGATTAGTAAATAAGATTTCAATTAAACGGCTACACAAAGTGTAACAGAGTCCCTTCTGTTTTCACCACGCTGTAATTTATTGACCCGATCTGTGAGTGTTGGCAACTGTATTGATTAACTCACAGTCAATCACCAAGTGCTATACAGTACTGACTGTGCTGGTTTATGAGCATGCGGATGGAGATGCGGCTCATGTAGAAGCGGTCCAGGAAGTACTGGACGTTCTGGTTGGTGACGGGGTCCACGCCGAACGCCTCCTTGTACTCCACCACACCCTGAGCCATGGTGGGCACCACGTTGTTGTGCCGGTTCCGGATGTGCACCAAGGTCTGTGTGAAGCTGAGGGCAAAGAGGATGAGGGTGATGGACGTGTGAATATCGACGTGTAAGGCATTGAGCACACACGTCTGCTAAAGATAACACAATGTTGTACATTAACAGACCAACAACACAGGAGAGGAAACCCTTACTCAGCAATGATTTTCTGTCCAGTTAGGACACAGTCACACAAACAGTACGTGAATGAACCCGTTCGCTTCCAAATTGTGGGAGGGGGCTTAGGATTAAACTTTTGCTTCCTGTGGCGAAGCAACTCTGCAGCGTGAATTGCGTAAAGTTCAACATTGATGAACTTTGACCCTCGACATTTGTGTACAGTATGTGTGACTGTGCCCTTCAGACATCAGACTAGAATTTACTTAGTCCTTTTTTATTCAGGACTTTGTATTGCAACAAGAGGAGATACTTTGCATGAAACTATTAATCTAATTATTATCTACTGTTTACTCTGATCTTGAACAATCTGGAACGTCAAAGCATCCAAACAGACACATATGTAAAGGCAACTGTTCCAATGATACTAATACGTTACTCAGCTGTTTAAAGAAACTGTATTCAGATCAAGTTTAAACAATGGCACCAGATGCATAAGGTCTACACCCTGGAAGTAAATATTGACATACAGACAATAGAATGATAAATTACTCTTAAATCAACCTGAACCATATAATTGCATGCATGGTTCCTCTTTGTGGTGGAGCATGTTGGACTGCAGAGCATTAACTGCAATTAATGTGTGGGTGGCCTTTAGCCGCTTTGCAACAAGCTGTGTGAACAGGACAGATGTGTGTGAACGGGACAGCTGTTTACATAACAGACAGTATGATTTAGGAAAGTGTCCATAACTTACTTTGTCAGGACGCTCTTATCATCTGGATCTTTCTCCAAAAAGTCGACAAGCTCCAGCAAGCTCTGTGAATACCTGGTGGGCACACAGAAATAGAGTTAAACACTTATTTATGAACTGCTTTATGAACTTTATGAAAAGCTCCAAACTAATTTATAATGATTTCAATGATCGGAAGTTTAATATCACACTGTCTTTCTTTGATCTATTAGACTAGAATAACTTTATAATTAGAGCATAAAGCATTTTCACGTGCTTCAAGACACAGTCCCCCCCTTTGGTATAGTGTTGTTTTATTTGATCTCTTTCCAGAGGGGGGATGAAGAAGACGACTCCAGTGCTGAGCTCACCGAGTCACACTCTCGCCTGTGAAACTGGGTGAAAGGTGAACAGCAGTGTGGCTTTGCTTCCACGCTGCTGAGTGTGTCCCTCAGCTGACCTTCAGCTCTCAGGTTTGTATCAAGGTCCTGCCATGCAAGGTACCACATGAACATCTTGTCACAGACTATTATGAGACTTCTATTCTCAGGAGCTTTTCAGGGGAAACATCACAGTGTCACCACTCTCTCTCCTCTCCTCTCGTAAACAACATCAACAAGAGATAGATCGAGTCTTTGGCAGGAAATGAAGAAATGTAAATACTTTAGCAGTGGACGACTAACACAGACGCTAATCTGGCTCATGAAAAGAGAATGATCTGGGTTAAAATACCCAGTAACACAGCTCCTCTTTTGGCTTTTGAGAAAAGCTGTTCACACAAATACACTGCATTACTAAAAGACCCTCACTTATACTTTGCTTTTTCAGGGCTTCTGCAGGTTTCAACAAGACTTTTTAAAATTTATAAAATGCTAGATCTATGTCAAGTACCGAGTCCAACAGAGGAAGTATTCAATGAGCATCAATACACTTAGGACCTAACTAAGCATTTATAATATTTTAACATATTAAGACGTTTAACACCCTGCAGAAACTCTTCTTTTTAAAGGAGCAACTTGAAGTAAAAGAAAGGAGAGTACGGTTGAACTGTGTGTGTATGTATATGTATACATAGGTTCATATATGCTGGTTAAGCTCGACCTGTGTGAGGGTTGTGACCACAAACAAATACAGGTGGATCTTGGTGATGCTGGCAGACACCAACTAGCATGCATTCCTCAAAACTCTGAATCTGAGCTGTATATTCCTGGTATAAGGTAAGATGTAAAATGTACACATAGTTGTATTACAGGTTATACAGGACTATTACATAAAAAAAAGTAATGGCAATATAAAATAGGGACCAGTAGAGTGGCCGGTTCATCAGCCTTATCTAACAATAATAATAAAACAAGATCATTGAGGCATTGAGCTTGTGAGTGCACAGAGGGCAGGTGGGTGAGGGAGGAGGAGAGAGTGACCTCACACAACCCCAAGACAACATCAACAGCCACGCGTTCATCCCATCAGATAAGTAGGTGACACGCTGAGTTCACCAAAGCTGAGGGAGACCAATGCATACAGAGCGATCCAAAGTCTGAAACCCGGACCCTGGTTTATCAGGACCGTTCCCGCGCTGAAACCTGGACCAGTCCCTGTCAGACCTTGTGTAACCTGGTAACTTTGAAAATAAATGACATCAGACACACAGCAGGACTCTCTCTCTCTCTACAGTCGGTGCCATCCCGTTCCTTGCCCTTCATTTGACTCTGCCGCTGTAACAGTTGTCGGTCAACTGAGATTTAGGGATTCCCGGACTTTAGAGAGTCCGACTGTGGCACAACAGATTAAATAGAAAGAGGTGCGGCCCAGGCCGGTGACCCTACCAGCTGGTGAGGAGCTTAAGGGATGGAGTGCCGAGGAGCTTGTCTGGGAGGAAATCAATTTCCTTCATGATGTTGGCCAGTCGGACGGGAAGCTCCTGGCGCAGGAACACGAAGGAGGTCTTCTCACATGCGTTGGCCGAGCCTTTGGTCACATGAGGGACAGAGACAGGGGGGGGGGGAACAAAAAAGCCTTAGCGAACATTCCACTTTGACCTCAGTGTGTCAACAAGGACACCGAAATAAACACAGCAAGGTCATGACAGCATTGACATCGGAAGAATTAAAGGGGTGGAGCTCTGCAGGAATCTGTTGTGCTTAGTGGTGGAAATATCTAAATTTTTTAATATTTTTTGCTGATATTGCAGTAACATGAGAGGTTGAATGTGTAAAATGCATGAATCAGCGTAAGTTTGAGCGGTTGATCAAAAATTCAAGGTTAAATTTAAACTTCCGTGTGCGTCTACAAGATCCGAGAGACATCTCCACCCTTGTGTATCTTGTCTGGTTGTCTATCATTGACCTGTGTAGTGCTCGGTCAGCTGTCACCACACTCACAAAGAAAATAAGGTCAGTTGTGCAACAGCCACGTGAGGGTGCTGAGGGGGGCACACACACACACTGCTTTCAGACATGCACTGAACTCCGAGTAAACTCCTCACATTCTCCAGAGCCGATGCTGAAGCTGTCATTCTATTTGCAGGTTCCGGTTCGACAGTTAAAGGTTAAAGTGTGTACGATTTTGTGACATGAAGGGGTTAAGGTTTCATGTTGCAGCTGAATACCCCTCACTCACCCACACCCTCCCCTTCCTCTTCCACACATGAAAGACAACCAGGGGTACATTCAGTTGTCATAAAATCTCAAAAGGTGTTTGTCTAGTTTGGACTACTGTAAAAAAAACATGGTGGCCCCCGTAGAGAGGAGCTGCTCCTGATGTAAAGGGGCCATTAAAACCGTTAGGAAAACGGTTAAGAAAACAACAACAGTTCAACACACTAATGGAAAAACATCACTAGGATGATACATTTAATTCATGCCAATTGATCCCTGTCACTTAAATCTTACACACTGGACCTTTAAGGGGAAATATAAGGGGTAACTTGCCGAGTGACTGATTCTACGTCTTTTGTAACTTAAGGCAAAATACTCTCAGATTTCTGAAACCATTATTCTATTTGGGAAAATGCGATAGAGGGGGATTTCACTGTTGTTGTTTAGCTAATAGACCCCATTGGACCAGGTTGCATTTCCCAAATACTCAACCTAGTAAGCGTTGACATCAACACACAAAAAAAAACTTCGGACAATGTCCAACTGAGCCCATGGGAGAAGACAGCAGGCGATCATCCGGAGGGAGACATTCACTGCCCCTGCTACGTTGACTTACCGAAGTCCAGGAACTGCTTCATGGACAGCGGCGACGGGGAGAACTTGGAGAACTTCTCCACTTGCTTCGGAATTCCAGCCACGGAGGCGTTTTTCAGCAGAAACTGAGCAAACTTCATTTTGCCTTCTGCTTCCTCTGCCGGTCACTGGGACTCCTCTCTTGTCTCAGCACAGGTTTAAAGCCACAGTTCGTCGTCAAGCACAGAAACACGTTGAACAAACATCTCGACGTGAAGGTAGTGTCTCTCCTCCTCCTCTCATGCTGCCAGCTTGTTGTGTGTCCTCCGATGATCACGACAGTACGTCACGCAGCGATGTCTCTGTTTGTGTCTCTGGACGAGGGGGAGGAGCGAGGGGATTGACACGTCAGACGCAGCCAATGAGCGGGGAGGTCGGCCTGGCTGTGGACGGGTCAGATTCCCTCTCTCACTCTTGTTTGTTCCCGACCACGTTAGAAAACAACTGAATGGTTTGTTACAGCGTCCCCTACAGACACACTTCCGCAAATGCACATATTTGAATATTTGCTCATTGAATTGATCACTCTAACCAAAACCATAAATAATGAAAATGCAATGGTATTAATCCACATTATAAAAGAATATGATTTAGAAAACAAGCACAAGCTCTTTTATTTATTTGTTTGTATTTATGAATCCTTTCAATATTTTAGTGTCAGGGCTATTTTGTCTCTCGCTTATTCATATGTACAGCTGCACATTATTTGATGGACAGTATCTTCATTTAAGTCTCATATTGTTTGTACATTAGAAAACTGTGCAATAATAATATTAAAGGTCCCATATCTGGAGATGTTGTGTTGTAGTATGTGCTTTGAAAAATGAATGTGGAAAGAACATGGACACTGTAGAAATGTGTTGTATAAATGTGTTTAGATTGTTAAAACTACACATTAATGCCTTTGTCCTATATTTGATAGCAAAGTAAACGTGAAAGGAATTCACATAGTTTAAAATATATGCATTTTAATCATAAAAACACATCTTTAAG
Source organism: Limanda limanda (assembly GCF_963576545.1). Classification (NCBI taxonomy): domain Eukaryota; kingdom Metazoa; phylum Chordata; class Actinopteri; order Pleuronectiformes; family Pleuronectidae; genus Limanda; species Limanda limanda. The sequence continues at coordinate 10,288,750 of NC_083654.1, read as the reverse complement.
CTAATATTATTGATTTTAGAACTTATATGTAAAACTCAAATTATGTTCATTGCTATATGAATGATGATTTCAACAACTTGGCAACTATCCCATTTCACTAACTCCTTTATCTACTTTCTTCCATTTTACGATATTATTACTTTCTCTGTCTCATGTAACATGCTTATTTTATATATTGATATTTACTCTCAGGCAATGTTTTTTTTATTACTCCGGATACACTTTACATTTTTATTCAATTTACAATGCACTTTCTCTTAATTTGAAGAGTGGATTAAAATTTGTATTTACTGTATTATTTTCGATTCCATATTGTTCTGGTACTGTGATATTGGACCACGCTAGAACAATTATTTTCTTCGAGATTTATAAAGTGTTATCTCATCTTATTCATCTTACCTTAACTAATCTCATCTCATCTTATCTGATGTTATCTTATCTTAGTTATGGGAACTCCATCTGCATTTCCTCTAACGCCCAGAAGATGGCAGCGTTGCAGAACCTATGAGTGGTCCTCAGATTGAGGAAGAGGAACATGAGGAGGAGGAGGAGGAGGACCAAACCCCTCCTCTCCTCCTCCTCCTCAGCATCCTCCTGCTCCTCCTCGGGATGTATCGGTGTGCTGCTGCACCTGTCTCCTCCGCTGTCTGGTCGCTAGCCGCGGAGATGCTGTGATTTGTATCCGCCCTCATCACCAGCCACTCGGGGAAGGTAGAGCCGACCTGTGCGGAGGATCCAGTGTGGAGGTCTGTACCCGGAGCATGTGGTGACTCCTTCTGTTGCAGCAGTGAGACAGCATCTTTACCGGGTGACACATCACTATCAGCCCGCGTGGACCAGGTAGGAGACATTTACACTCCAGCTCACTGATGTTACTGAAATTCAATATCACCTGTCTATTGTCAGGTAACGTTATTTGTTACAGTGTTCATAACGAGGCCTTGAACGCAACGCTGAAGATAGAAACGCTGTCTAATGTTTAGCTAACGTTAGCTTGTTATTTGTAGCTAGCTAACATCACTCAGTTAAAGGTTTGTTTGACTTCCTGTAGGGACATTTATCAACGTCAGGTGTGTATGTGTCTGTCCCTTCGTCACTTTAATATTAGAGGACATATCATCTCTCAAACCTTTTGTTATTGTCCTTTCTATTTGTTCCAAATAACTTTTGTAGACGTTATTTAAACCTCCAGCTTTCAAATGTGCTATTTGTATATACATGTATAACTCTATGTGACACTGGCCTCATATCCAGCAATTACTCTGCTATTAATAGGTACCCCACCTATTTAGACTAATTTAGACTTCCTGATTCAAGAGACCAATCATAAGGCCATAATCTGTATATTTTCCTACTGGGTATAATGGCCTCCAAGTGTCACCAGTGTTTTGATGCACACAACCGGTTTGGGGAGGTCTTTGAGAAGTGGCTACCTAAATATAGAGCACATACTCTGGAAAATGAGAAATAAGATGAGACGAGACAAGAGGAGATAGGAGATGAGCTAAAATAAGATCAGATGAGTTAGAGCAGAATTCATCTCGAAAGGAAAATGCTTGTCTTGCTTCAAAGTTACCAAAACAAAGAAAACCATCATGTAGTAGCATAAACAAATAAGTGATCCATCTAAACATCAAGACCATTGAGGAGTGAGTGTGGACCACTGCCTAAATAAATAACAATACAGGTAATATAAGTTACAGAAATATAAACATGAAAGATTATACTAAAGCTAGACTAGTGCCAAAATAGAAAAGGTAGTATTGGATATTACACATGAGAAGTATGTATTGCAAATTATTACATAATAATTCTTATAATGTAGAAGTGTCACTCTTATGTGCAAATACATTTCAGCTCAGTAGGACCTAGTATTGACGACTGTTTCATCAATATGGATCTAGCTGCCACACCCAGTTGGTTCCCTGAAGAATCCCTTGGGCCCACTGGATGAGCCGATACTCCTCCAATGCCACGCCGTGTTAAAATGAAACCAGAGATTGTATTGTGACTGTCCCACTCCTGTTCCATCCTCTCGCCTGAAGCCCCCCCCAGGACACCATGTCGGACAAAAGTGACCTAAAAGCCGAGCTCGAGCGCAAGAAGCAGCGCCTCGCCCAAATCAGGGAGGAAAAAAAGAGAAAGGAGGAGGAGAGGAAGAAGAAAGAGGTAAGGAAGAAAGTGAGTACATTCCCACGACTTCCACTCATACTGTCTCACCCTCTAGTGTGTGCTGTTTTTGCGTTGGATTGCTTTTTGTCAGGCCGTGACACATACATGGCCGAGGGTGTGTGTGTCCATGCGTGCATACAAACACCCATATGTGTGCAGAAGGTTGGTGTTGGAGTTTTTAATTGAAATGTGCATTTGCATGTTTTCGCCTCGCTCTTCAACTCATGATGGCTGAGCTATGACTGTGTAATTCATGGTGTATAAACTTACATTGGTCTCTGTGTCCTGTGCAGTCTGAGATCCAGCAGAAGGCAGAGGTGACTCCGGAGGATTCAGACTTGGATCGTAAGCGCAGGGAGACCGAGGCCCTCCTGCAGAGCATCGGTATATCACCAGAGCCTCCACTAGGTACATGACACTCCTACGCACTGAACAGTCAATCAATCCTTCTCTTGTCATTATGATTCAAAAGGTTTAACAAACTCATGCAATGTCCAGACCCAATTATCGAGTTAATGTCTGAAAACTGCTCTATAGCATTTCCTACGCTGATGGTTGAAAAATTGCACAATAACTTTATTAATTACAACCAAAAAACTTCTGAAAAACAGTTTAATGATCAGACTGTAAATAAAGATATAATCATATTGCAGACAGACTGTATGTGTCATATGGTTATATCTTCTTTCCTGTTCTGCCTTACTGATAATGCAATTATCAAAGAGCTAAAGATGTTTTCACAAATCTCATTTCTATACAGTAGAAATTCTGTTTTAATTGAATTCATATATTATTTATTTATGTACAAAAATAGTTACTGTGTCATTTAATTAGTTTCTTTTTTATTCTCAGTTGATTTCATTATTTGTTGTAGATAATGTGATTGGACTGCGTTTTTTTCATTACAACTTTGATTTTTCATTTTTTTTAAAAACATCCTCTTTATCGTACTTTTCTGTTCCACTGTATACATTGAGTGTATTGTATGTGTTAATGGGGTATTTTAAAATAAATGCTGTTTCAACGTGCGCCGCTCAGAAACGTCTACACTGCATAGTTCAGTTCCACTAAACTTTTGGAAGCACTGTTCTCTAGTGGTGTGACATTGTAACAACACCCTCAACACCTCCGCGTTGACTATTGCAGAATTGACCTGATATAAGTTATTCATAATTTACCTTTAAACAGAACTGATAAATAATAAACACAAAACCAACAATGCATTTGATGCCCTTCCCCCCTCTCCTTTCTTTTAAACATTTATTATATTTGTCCATCATTTCTTTTACTTTCTTGCTTCCCATCCCATTTTGGTTCAACAGTCCATTCTTTGCAGCCTTTAATGTTAGACTCATGTTGCTTTCATTATTTAGTCCCGACCCCTGTGTCCCCCTCAAAATCATTGAGCACGCCCAGCGAGACGGGGAGCCAGGACTCAGTTGATGGAGGCGCCGCCGGCAGGTAGGTCCAAACCTTGGTGCATGAGTTTCATCAATCTCCATTCGGCAAATTAGTAAATAAGATAAATATACAATATAGCAAAATATATGTTTTTTTTATACATTTTCTTGCTTCTGGATTAAAAAAAGTAAATTTACAATGTCAGGCAAAATATTTGGAAAATCTCCTGCTTTCTTTTGTAAAAAAAAAACAATCCATGCATAGATTTAATAAAATAAGAAACATAGAAAGTGTTTTTATAGGATTTGCTCTCTCTCATATACCAAGCATGCTCTTTTAGAGGTCATCAATTAACTGTATGAAATTGTGGCCTAAATATGATTTAAACGAAATAGGCTTTTGTGTGTGAATTTTTATTTGTCAAATTCTCCTATTTCACGTATATTCTTTCTCTTTACTTGTGATGTGCACAACAGGTTTAGGTAAGAACGAGTGTCCCTGTTAGTTGGGGTGCATCATTTGCTTTTGAATGTGGCTTCTGTCATTTGTCGTGACACCCAGTGTTTTGATGACCACTGTGCAGTTTTCTGCTTCTCATAGCTCGTCCTGAGAAATTCCTTTTTTGGACTCCCAGTGCGTCTCAGCTGTAGATATTCGTTCAAAGTAGATGTTGGAACAACAATACTGACAAAGGCAAATTACAGTTTCCAGGTATAGGAGTATGTTTAGCTGAAATGAGTAAAGTGATCAAATGTTAGCTTCTTCCTTTCAGTCACTGCTCCGTAGGTTTCTTTCACAGTGCTTACAACACACTCATAACACAGCAGACTATTTATCTTCAGGTTCTGCTCATGGCCACTTTGGCAAATTAAACCTGCTGCAGAGAAGAGAGTGGTCATCAAGCACTTTCAATTTGCTTTTGAATGATTCGCTGACTGTATATGTCAATGTGTGAGGGAGTGATGCCCTCAGGGGTCATTAGTGATGTGTTGTTCTGGTATGACCATGGGTGGAATTGGGGATGAAGAAAGTTCCCAGCTGAAAATAAGATATGGTTTGTCAGTCTTTTCTTTCTTTTAGCTTTCATCAATTCAATTTTTACAAATTGGACAGATTCTTCCCCCCCAAATCCACCCTGGACGATGGCATGCCTTTTTGAGCTCCTCCATTTGTGGCTGTGTATGTGTGTGTGTGTGTGTGTCCCTTCTTAGGTCAGGGTTCTCTAAAAACAAGTCCCAAGCACATATCGCAAGGTAAGCCTTTTCATGTCAAACCCAGGAATCCCTCTCCCCTGCTTTTCCCTGGCTGAGGCCATCCTCATGTGTGAACACAACAGCTCCCAAGTGTTGGCAGAGCTCACACCGATGTGCCTCCATCATGATTTACAAGTTTAAATCAGTGCAGGGCATCTCTAACTTCCCTTCCTCCTGTCTCCGCTGGGGACTTCCTGTCCTGAAACCTTTGCTGTCTCCCGCAATACCAGCTCCAAATGTCACTGTTCACATTAATGGAGCCACAGAGGTGATTGCAGCTGCCACTGAGTTGACAATCAGCTGCTTAAAGTGTCATCTCTGTTAGTGTAAAACACTCTTTTCTGTCAGGCTAAAGAAACGCCCTTCCACTCTCACCTGCTATTGTGTGGCGCGAGCTGAAGGCCTAATGGTTGTGTTCACTGCCTCTAAAACACAAAAAGTGAAGTGGGGTTGTGTCATCCTCTAACAAGTGGTAGATTACAACCATCTTGACGCAAAATCCTTTAAGTTTCAGTTGCTTTTGAAATTCACTGTAAGTAAATAAATCCCACCTCCCCAATATAATGAAATAAGCTGCACTGCTGAACGACCACGCTCATCAAATGAATGGACTCACACAAAACTCATCGATCTCGCATGGCATGTGTATTGTCATCTGTGCCGAGAAGGCTAAACCTTCACATACAGATTTATTTTGATATGTGTGTGATATATGTTAAGTTTTGGGAGTGAGATGTAAAATCATGGATTTTCAGGTATTACTTGGCACAATTTTGCATATCAAACACCAAGACACTAAGTATAAATATAATCTAGCATGTGTGAATATGAGTAAAAAATATACAATTTCACTTATATTTTTGATTCTTAGAATAAATAGATATTCCTGCTTTTAATTAAGTAATTCGAGCATCATTCAGCTTTTCCAATGACACGATTTAAACGATTTTGACATTCTCCCACACAACAACATATTTTCTTTTGTCCATAAATATGTTGGAATTTCAAAATTATCATAAATTCCTGGCAGAAGATCAAGAAATCTATAACCAGAGGTCAGTAGAGATCTAGAATAAATAGAAAAACATGATAAAATAGGAAATCTCCCTAATGTACAGCCCTCCCATGTAGGGTTGGGTACCGAGAACCGGTTCCAATATGGAACCGGTTCCAATACAACCGGTACCTACCCGGACCGAAACGCAACGGAGATTTCGGTGCCTCATTTCGGTGCCTGAGCCAATGGAAGACTGAGGTCTCTGCTCGTCCCGCCTCTAGGGGGACGAAGGCGGGCCGAAGCCTGCCTGCGACAGCCCAAGCCGCGGAGACACGGGGGTCTCTGAGTGATGGAAAAGCGACCCTCAGTCTTCATTTGGCTCAGGCACCGAAGGCAGAGTCACGAGTCAGAGTGTGTGTGTCTTGTATTTATTTTTATTTATTTAGGTTTAGTGTAAACTTTTGTTAACAGTTCGTATGTTATTCATAGTTTTGAGTTAAAAAGGGTTTTGTATTTATTTATATTTATAATCTACTTTAAACAATTAATATATTTGGCAATAAAAAAAGCCTTTCTTAGTCAAGCATCGTTTTGTGCACTTTTTTGAAAAAAGTATCGGTTCAGGCACCGTTTAGGCACCGGTATCGTTTTAAAAGTATCGGTTAGGAACCGGTATCGGATAAAAACCAAACGATACCCATCCCTACTCCCATGCGATATCTACCTAAATAAACATTTTCCATGTACAGTGCCATCTTTGCATGAAGTTCAATGGGAACTCCCACTTTAATATAAGTGGTGTGTGGGCGGTCATGTGTGTGTGCATGCTTATGGTAACACATGTTTTGGTAATATGTGCTATTGGTGTTGAGTGTTAGACGAGGTGTAATGTTTGTAAACATGCATGTCCTCTCTTGCCCCCCCTGTTGGTGACATCAGGACGCTGCAGTGGGACACAGACCCCTCTGTGCTGCAGCTGCAGGCGGATTCTGAACTAGGGTACATCCTCCTCCTGTCCTCCTACATCCTGGCAAAAATGACACTGCAACACCTTTATTCAAGAGATCATTGATTTGAATTTATTTGTTCTTATAAAGGACAAATGTAAGTGTGAATAGATTTAAAACACAAAACCTTTCGAACCACTTATGTGACACAATCCTCTGGAAATTTAACACGTTGTTACGACAGACATTAGTCTACACATTATTTAGAGCTGTAAACTTTGCACAAATGAAATGCACTGTAATTTCAAAAGGATAACTTGAGTTTAAGCTCAGTGTGGCCCTGCTAATGATGACATGTGTTTCTGTTACCCAGACGGAGGATGCAGAAGCTGGGGGCCTCCAAGATCACACAGGTAGACTTCCTTCCCAAAGAGGTGGTCGCTTACAGCAAAGAGACGCAGACACCGCTCGCCGCCCACCTGTCTGAAGGTGAATACTTTGCGAATGTGCGTATGAGCATGAGTGACTTTCGAAAACATTCTTCTGACGCGAAGGTTACGAGAGGCAACAGAGGGTTTCACGTTGCAGTGATCGTCGTGGTTGTGTGGTTGAATTTGATACCCCGTCGGTTTGCTAGTTCACGGCCCACAAACCTGGAATTATTTAAAGATCTTACGGAGAGAGAGAGTAGGAGGGAGAGCGAGAGCGTAGTCGACAAGTGTCCGCCTGTCAGTTTATGTGTCTTCAATCACAGAACATCTTGCTTTTGACTCCTGCTCACAAGTGGAAACAGGCTGACGGATGAAAGTCCCCCAAAGTGGTTTTTGATGGATGCTGCAGAATCACTGTCTGTTTGTGTGTGAAATATCTACAGTACACGCAGAAGTATATATTTATCTCCACCAGAGATGTTGGGTTTTCATCCTATCTGTTTGTTTGTAAATTCCAGCAGGTTTACGTTAAAAGCACTGAACAGACTAGTACCGAATTCAGTGGAGGCATGGAGCATGGGTCAGGAGGGTGGGGGATGGACATCAAGGTAAAGGGGACGATCCAGACACATTTAAATCAATGTCCTCAACATTGAGAGATAAGGTAATACTTAAAGCAAAATGTTTAGAAAAATATGTATAGAAAAAAATCTTAAAATATTTACGATATGTACAATTTTGAGCAAATTATCAGAAGACAGGGCTTCCGATTTCTTTTCTTTATTTATCCTTTTATTTCCCTTTGATAAGAGTGTAACAGATATGTTTAGTGCTATAAGGCCGTGGTTAGGTGTAGGTTCTGATTGCCATCCTAATTGTGTAAAAATACGTATACATTTCTCAGCTAAAGTTTAACATTTTTCAGTTTTGCTTATATATGTTCCTATTGTTTATAACCAAGAATCTTCAAATTTACATATACAGATGAGCCGTCTAATGTATTTATAAAATGTTCATTCTTTAGTCATGATTTGCTTGTGAATATATGGAACTCAGGAAGAAAGAAAATATGTGTATGCATGTCCATGTTTGTGGGTAGCTACATGTGTGTTTCGGGCATGTGAGGTTATGTTTGAAAATGTATACGTGCATATTTGTGCCTCTGCAAGTCGGCGTGCACATATGTACTGAGCAGCAGTTACTAAACCCGTGTGGTCAGTGCACTGGATTTGGCACATTGTTGGCGGTTGAAGAGAAAAATACTGCAGCTGTTTCTTTAAACTCAACTTGCTGTTTTTGCAAATACAGATAATCCATTTAGAAATGTCATTGTCATGTGAAGGATTGCACAAACAAATTCTACTCCACCTACACTGACTTTATATATATATATAGTTATATTGTATAAATACACACTTGCATATATAAACACATGCACTCACATATACACACACACACACTTCTGGTTGCAAGACAGCTGGAAGCCATGTGACTCCAAAGGGGTTGTACTTCCTGCTTCCTGTCATTATAATAGATGGTCTGGTGTGGATTCCACCGCCCTCCTCCACCGGCAACCATCACACACGAACACACACACACACACACACGTCTCTCCTGATCAGCATCCAAAGGGTCCGCCTCAACTCCCCCCATTTCCTTGACAGACCCAGGAATAGATCATTTATTCAACAAATGCACAGGCACTGACTCACATGCATGTGCTGGGAGACCTACACACATGTGCCTAACACATATACACAACCAGAATTAGGTCTTTCGCCCAAGTTTAAATGTACACATGAGGACTACTGTTGTCAGATGCTGTCAGTGCACCTACACAGGGAATCAAAACAATAACCACACACTCACACAAAGAAACAATATACAACTGTTATGTACTAAACAAGGCAAATGGGTAAAGAGATAAAGACCAGAAATGAAACTGCCATGCAAATAAACAGACGGCAGTTAATATATCCAGGTCAAGTAGTCTGTGTAAGCGGACAAACAAGTATACACACTGTGACTGGTGAATGCCTGAAGCAAAGCAAAGTCCAGATTTTGGATTTCAGCCCCCAACAGCATGTTCAGGAGGTCTCTCTCCCTCTCTCTTTCTCTCTCCGTGTGTGTGTGTGTGTGTGAGTGTGAGTGTGTGTGTGTGGGAATGAGAACATCTGGGAGCCAGAGCCGAACTGCGGTGGTCTACAGGGAGGTGACCTTGGCCTTAGGAGACCCTCCCAGTGCAGAATGCCACAAAGCTTGTGTGTCTGGAGAGAGAAGAAAGGAGGCTGCTGGTGTAGCACCTGCCTGCACTTCTGGTTGTGTGTTTGTTCAGGCCAGTTCCTGTTGCTGATCACTGAACCCTACATGCGCACAACAACACAATATCTCATGCTCAGGTTGCAGCTAAGGGTTGCGTGTGTAATTAGTCAGGCTTTGACTCAAAATCTCAATGGAATCTTGAAGTTTGAACAGCTAAGTATTACGTTTTTATTTATAACTGTAAGTGAATGTGAAACGCCAAATCTAAAGTGGAGTCATGATGAGTTGTGAAATGGTTCATGCTCAATGAAAAGATATCAGCCCAACAGTAAGGTTGGACACCTGGGTAACCGCAGAAGTAAAATTAAGTGTGTTTGAGCGTTAAAAGCAGGAATGTGGTCAGTGCATACGTGTGTGTGCGTGTGTGTGCATGTGTGTGTGCTTATCTTCATCTCTGTAGCCCCCCAAAAATGAGATAAAAATGTTTAAATGCTACCCAGTGGCTGGCTACAGCATAGGTCACGAACCCTGCCTCCTCCTTGTTACTGGATGGGACATGGACCAATAAACACACCAAAAAAATGATGACTTAAAAAAGTTTTCTGTCATTTTAGGGGATTCCTATGGCACTGATGTATGATCAAGTGATCAGTTTTCTGGTTAGTTTGGATGTTATGTAAATATATGAAACAGGATGAAACTTCATTATTGACAGCAGAACCATTTCTTTTTTATTGATGATTTCTTTTTGCGTTAAGATATTTTGCTTTTTCATCTTAAACTTCCTTTTTAAAATTCGTTCCTCCTCTGTTTCATTACTCTTTCTCTGTCCTCAGGGCTCGAACAGGACCAAACTGTTCTGTATAGCTCGCAATTAATGCTACCTCTGTGTCATGTAGAAACATATATTCTACAGAGAGAGAGGAAAGAGTGGGATGAAAAGGGGGAGAAACCCAGCTGGCTTCATGGGAGGACTGGACGGAACAGTCAATCTGTTGACTTAATGATGGTGGTGTGTCCCAGGGCTGTGTAAAGCTCTATGGAGAGACCTCTTGTTGTTTGAGTGTGTATTTGTCCCTTTGAGTGTGTCTGTGTGTGTGTGTGTGTGTGTTTTCTTGGAGGGATAACTTCATCAGTGACACTGAATATTTCTCAGACAGCAGATTGATGCTGATGCTGACCTCTGCCCTGTAGATACCCGATCCAAGGGGAAGGGTGTGGACAAACATTTGGAAATTACTTTTTGGTTCAGGTCTTGTTTGGTCACGTTGGCTAGGCGATCTGCCTGTAATCAGTGAAAACATCAGGTTTGGGTTCTCTCGGGTTCGGACAGAAAATTGTGGCCCGAGCCCCGATACTGCCCTGTCAGACTGAAAGTGTGGTCATCATAAAAAGGCGTCTTGCCAAATGATGCTTTTTCATTTTGCAGATGTTTACTATGACTTGGATCTTTGTCATCTCCATCCAATGCTATTAAGCCCTAGATTTATGAGATGATCCCTAATGTGAGAGTAATATAATGCCGTGTGGGAGAAATGTGGGAGTCTCACATCAAAACTGTCATATTGTCATTGTGAAAGGAAGAGTAAGTGACATCTCATCATAATCACTTTAAATAATTGATGGATGACTCAGCGGTTCTCTCGTAGCCTCTTCTCCTAGTGAACTTCTGACCTCGCCAGTTCTCATGTCTGTCCTTATGTCCAGGGTGGCCGACTGTGTGTGTGTCTGTGTTTGTGTGTTTGTGTGTTTGTGTGTGCAACAGTAAAGTCTTAAAGAGAGCCTGTGTGTCTGCTTGTGTGCATCTTCAATGAATGTAGCTTTATTAGTGCATTGGTTTTGTGTCTTTGTGAACACGTGTCTATCCTTGTACATAATTGTTTGTGTTTTAAAGATCCCATGCAGTGTGTGTGTGTGACTCTCATTTAAGCTAGTTAATGATAACGCTTTTCATTTCCCTGACTAATTTGCGTCCCTATAATCTCAATGTGTAGCTGTCTATGCATGTTCTTCTCCCATTGGCTGTTTACTGAAATGTCTGCCCTGAGTGTCCATTGTGTGAAGCAATCAGATTAAGTCCCAGTCACGGTCGGCTCCAGCTATTTACTGCTACCCTAATGGGTATGAATGGACATGTTTGTCGTGAGGGACGGACGTTGTGTCTGCGGACATAGCAGGGATATAAAGTAAGCTCTAATGTGGTGTGTGATAGTAACCTAACCCAGTGAGGTCAAACAAAGTGTGTGTCTAGTGGTCGGTGTTTTATGCGTCTATCTTGTGTTTTACTGGGCTGACATGAACTCGAGTAAGAGAAGTGGCTGTTATTTCAAACTGAATATTTGTTTTTCGTCCAAAACAGATTTTATCAAAATAAAGTCTCATTTTTGTCAGTTGATCGTTTTAACATTTATCTGCAAAGTAATGGTCCTTATATTTCTAAAACAAGTATTTGTAAATGCAGCAAAGGTTAAGTTCTGACAGGCATTGTTGCAGTGCGACGGGTGAATGCTTTTCGTGGCCTCATTTAAGAGAGACACAGTACACTGCACTTTTATGGCTACAGTAATACTCAAATTAGATTCGTATTACCCCGTGAGCTGGCTCAGGCAGAAGCAGGGTGTTGTTTTTAAACCTCAAGGTCAAGGTCAACAAAAATATGGTCCAAAAACACATTCTCCATGTTATAGCCACGAATAATAAAGCTAGAGAGACAATTCAAAGCTTATATTGATCATATAAATGATTCCCTATCATATGTTGTCATATGATTAGTCACCTCATGAAGAAGTCACAAAGAATTCTAAAAATAAAAATATTTTTCTCCTTCATCGGCTGGAATTGATGTATAAAACTTTGTTCAATAAGTCAGTGTCATCTTTATTATCTCAATGTGCTGCTCCTGGGCAGCCAAAATCAATGAATACAGATTTAAGAAGATGCAAAAAAAGAAACTTTTATATTTCAATTATTATAAAACAAAGCACTTATTGTAGAAATATGTTAAAAATCATGTTTTCTTTAAAATGGAAAAAAGTAGAACCTATATTTAAACTGATTGGTGTCATTCCACACAGCAAAATCGGGAGTGTTAATTCAACTCACAGAGTGTTAAATTTAACACTTTTTCTGAGTCTATATAATCCTCACGGTTCAGAGTTAAAATTACACTTTGAAAAGTGTTAATATTTTAACTCTTTAACAGTGATAAATATTGACACCCCTGGTGTTATTTTATGACACCACATAAGTGCACCTTTAACTCTAAATTGTGTTATTCCCTTTCACTGTGAGTGTTAATTTTTAACATACATAGTGTTATTTTATGACACATTAGAGTGTATGTTTAACACTAAAATCATGTTATTTCATTTCACTATGAGAGTTAATTTTTAACATACATAGTGTTATTTTATGACTCATTAAAGTGTATTTTTAACACTAAAATGAGAATGAGGGTCAGTCTCACACCTGTCTTGATAAAGAGAGCCGAGGGATTTTGTTATGGTTCATTGGGTGCAGAGATTTGTGGTGAAGCTCCTCCCATATTTTATGATCAACTCCACCTGAAGTGAATCTAACTCAGTCACAGGTGTTAACATTTAACTCGCTTGATTGACAACACTCGCAGAGCTTTTTTAACACTAGTGGTGTAAAAACAACTCCAAAATCAACACCCACCAACTCAAAAATATTAACACTGAAAAAACAACACTACAGATTTTGCTGTGCACTAAGGCTATTTTAGAACGTTCTAATACCATCATTCATGTCGTACATATTTTTTGGTAAAGCCCAAAAATTTGGGCCAGGCCATCAACTTTATAATGACAGACTTAGATGTGTCACATGCTAAATGAAAAAAATATGCTGTATTTTGTTCTTATTTTTTTTTAATTTCACGACTGGGAACCCTCTCTCATGTTGAATACTTAACAAAAGCAGTTTAGATGTCCATCTCAATTCTCGTCTATTCCTACAGAAGAACTAGAGCCAGGATGCAGACACTGTTCATAGGGGAGGGTGACATGTCACATAGGTTCTATAAAGTGTGGACAATCTTTCTGTCTCCCTCCCTGTTACTGTTACTGTGGACCAGCCAGTCTCACTTGGCCATGTACAGAGTCAGTATCAGTACTCGAACAAACCCACCCTTACTTTACTGATCTCAATCTGAAGATAACTATCTGTGCTTGTGTGTGTGCCAGCGCCTACTTGAGATGTTGGCAAGATCAGGAAAGGTCAGGGGGATTGCAGCCATTTTGTGCGTGTGCTTGCGCACGTCCACATGTGTGCAGGTTGGCATGGGTGTAGTAAATTGGTTTTCGCTCAGTGGAGCCTTGAAAGAGCCATAATAGGCCTCAGTGGAAAGGTAGCAAAAGAAATGGAGAGAAGCAAAGGAGAAGGAGAGAAAGTAAAGAGGTGAGGAACATGTGCACCTTCGGAAAAAAACAGAGGATTGAAGGCGAAAGAGGAGAGACGGCCCACCGATGATCCAGCAGTTTTGATATTGCCTCTGTAATTGCTCACAGTGAACCACAAGTAGGCCTTCACAAATACAACTTTGTTTGTGTTTGTGTACAAATTGATGCTGCAACCTTGGAAAACCCCTTAGTGAGGGTTAAAAGTTCACAGGGTCAAGAGTGTGCGGGTAAATTCTCTCTGCGTCTAAATGCAAAGCTATGTGCATAACTCTATCTCTCTCTCTCTCTCTCTCCCCCTGTAGTATTTTCCGACTCATTAGTTTTCAAGGTCTGCACACTCTGAGTATATAGTTGGTCAGTAATTCACTTAAGTATATTTACTGCAATAAGAGGCTTTCTTTTTGACTTGTGGTGGACTGGTAATGGCCTCTAATTGCAAGAGAAAACCCATTTCCAAGCACCAATCTGAAAAAGACACACAGTCTTTCAAATGCACACACACATAAGCAAACAGATTCATAAATGTAAACGAAGGAGTGCAGAATAACAACCATGGGAATAAACAAGCATACGCGCATCCTCAGAAATATACACATGTGAAGCTGCGTGGTTACGCACACATTTACACACTCACGCACTTCACCTGAACTTTACACAATCCCATAATGGAGCAGTTAAGAAACAAAGCTGAAAATTTGTGAAATGATCCTGACCATTGGCAGCACATTGGTCCAATTAGAGTGTTTACTTTGGTGTTTTCCCCCCCTTTAATTATTAAATGTGATTCAGCAGGTCGCTTGTACAAAAATGTACTTTTAGATTTAATCCACTAGAAGTAGATTTAAAATTGGCACCAAAAATATTGCAATCCTTTCATGTCTGAAATTCATCTCTACTTGAGTTTAATGGGTTTAAAGCAGGAGGTTATTGAATGTTTGGTGTCACACATATGAGTTTGTCTAATGTTCGGCATAACAGAGGAACACGTTTCTACCTAATTTTGCATTTGTATCTAGAGTTTATTTTTCTCATGTGCTATCAAAATAATCTGAAAAACGATATTTCGAAAATTCACGTGAACGCCATTTTTCGGATGTCTTTGTTATTATGCAAAAATTGTAAAGAGGTGTCGAGGTGTTGTTTTAATGCACTGATGTTGTATATACTAAACATTTTGTTAACAGCCTCCATGTAAACAAAATGTTTGGGACCTTCCGAGGAGGACATTGAGATGCCAAGAAAAATTTACATGACAACCGTATTGTCTGTCCTGGTCAGCACATTCCCTATAACACCATATATATATCTATTATATTCTTTGACATTCTGTTAATGCAACAAAACCCTATATACACTAAATTCAAGCTACATTTGTAATTTTTTGATATTTTCTTTTTTCCAAATATTATATTATATTAAAATTTCGCAATATATACACACATCAACCATACACCAAACATAAAACACATACACCAAATATACAACACATACATTTACTCCACAAGTCAAACAAATAAGCCTAAACGTCAGAATGTTCATAACCTCTCAACTTAAATAGAATATGTTGAGTATAAATAGGGTTGCAAAATTCCGGGAATATTCAAAGTTGGAAACTTTCCATGGGAATTAACGGGAATAAACGGGAATAAACGGGAATATACGGGAATTAACGGGAATTAACGGGAATAAACTGGAAATGTTGTGGGTAATTTATACTAACTGTATTTACCTTGTCATATACAGACATGAATATAAACATTTTGTTGTGTCATAGGCTGATTTGAGCACTGAGGAAACTTTGGGCACTTGACTTTATGCTTCTGCATCTTTGTGTCATTCTTAACATAGGTCTATGCACAGTATTTGCACATGTACACAGCCTTTCCTTCTACATTGGCTGGGGTGAAATGTCTCCACACATGAGATAGTGCACGTGGCATTGTTCTGTAAGATAAAGAAAAAAGTTTGTAAAAAAGCCTTAATGCAATGCCAGAGATATAAATAGTTAGCCAAACAATTGGAATCATCTGTACAAATATTTTACAATTGATGGATAAATGAATGGAAATAGGCTAGATGAACAGATGAACTATCCTCAATCAGCATGATAATATATTTTCCCCAGTAATATCATCGAAACTTACCTGACTAGTCCTGCACTCTACAGCAGGCCTCAATAGCCCTGCTGTAGAGTGAAGGATGCTGGGAGTTATCTGTGCATGTGATGGAAGAATGCACAGTGGAGGGTTGAAACTCAACGTTCCATACACCTTTAAAATAGAGTTTTGAATTATGTTTTTATTGCTCAGCGTCTAATTTGCATAGTTGTTTTTTTTTCAAAATTCCCAAAATTCCCGAGCTTAATATTCCCATGGAAAGTTTCCGGAAAGTGTCCGGAAATTTACCGGAAACTTTCCGCCCCTTTGCAACCCTAAGTATAAATAAACAGATATATATACACTTATCCTAAGCATGTATTTTCCAAAATTCTCAGAAACACAAACAAACCTTCAAAACACTTTTTTCTTATTGTTATTCATGACATGGCTGTGTATTGTTAGGCTTGTTTACAGTAAGACCTGAATGTAGCTGATATGTTTTGTCTGGTCTCTCCTACTCCAGAGCTTAGAGAAGGAATAAAGTACTGTGTGGGTCTGAGCCTCACAACAGACAACTCCTGAAGCCGAGGTCCTTTAAGTTCTCTCAGCCAATTTACCCCGTGTCCGTCTGTCTTTGGCATTTTCTACAATCCGCTGAAGCAACGAGGCATTCATATAAAACAGTGAATGTAACACACTCCCGGTCTGCATGAAACCGACATGACTGAGGGGTTTTGCGGGCAGAGTCTTCAAGGTCCTGAAGGGAGGAATGTGGTTGCATGAGTGTGTGTTTCTCATGGCGAGGTACTTATACGTTGCTGTATGTGTCTGTGTATGTGCATATATATATACGATGTGTGCGTAGCCACATATGGAAGTGCTTGCCTCGTACATTGTTGTTGTTCCAGCCAGGCGGGTACAACAGGACCGAAGGTGTGTGTGTGTCTGTGTGTGTATGTTGTTAGAGGCTAAATCCATGTAGAGAATAACTGTAGTGAGTGTACCTAGAAGACCTTGAACAAAATGTACTCAGTTGTTTTTCTGTAAATTCCTATGTTGAAAGTAGATATAAGAATTATCTTTTATTGTTTTTGGCAACTTTTGGGTCCATCAATACTGTGCCACACATTCTATACAAACATGTTACACACACTTTCTTCTGCTTCATGTAAGATTTAGGCTTTTTAGGTTCTCCCCTCATCTGTTCCCTGCAGACACACATAATCGGCCAGCGCTTATCACTTTCTCGCTTCATAAAACGTCTCAGAGTTCAGTTTCACCGTCATCAAACTCTAAAGGGCGCAGCCTTCTCTCCCGTTTCACTCGGCAAGATTGATGCAGCGTCCCAAGCGGTTTCTGACAAAAAACGGCCGTGGCAGCTGAAGCCCAGAGAAGTTCTTGATATTAGAGGAAAATAATGTCTTTCGCAGTGCGTAAGGTATTCCAAATGAGTCACAGATGATTGCAATTTTCCCCTATGACCACCGTATAATAAGGTACATGAGCCCTTTCTTCATCTCTCTCCCCCTGGCTTTCTTTCTCTCTTTGGCAAAATGACCATCATCCAGAGTAATATTTGCCATCTGATGAGTGCTCGAGATGAGTAGGAATACAGTTTCACGTGTTGCTTTCTTTCTTTTTAACTCTATCGACTGTTTTTCTTTCTTTTTCTCTCCTCTTCTCCCTTGTGTTTTGTTGAACTTGACTTTTTGACATGTGCGCCCAACCCTCTCCCCCCTCGTTGCATTTTTTACGTGTGTGTAAAACAACAGTGGGGCATGAACCTTTCCCTGGGTGGTCTCCCTTGTACTCCGAGATCCTTTCGACTCTCCAGGGGTTTTCATTTGAGAGGGTAGCGGTTCACTGCCACAGTTAGCCTGCAGCTCATAGCCCTGCTTCACTTCAGCCGTTTCGGTCTGATGGCTATTAACCGTTTCAATGCTAGCTTGTGTATTTTTACCTGCAGTTTAAAAAGGACACCCTGAGGAATTGTCTCTTTTAAATACAGACATTTTATTTACAAAATCACTAACTTTATTTGTCAGGTGAAAGTAAATATTGAATCTTCTAACAGGGCAATTTGGTTTTTAGTCATAGCGGAAACTCACCACGCTTCAAAATCAACTAACTCTGTTCAAGTTGCAAATGATTCTGACCTATTTCGACGTCATTGTCAGTTTACAGCTTGACAGTTGATTGAAGGGAAATTTGATCATTATGCTGGTTTTCTGCTCCACAGCAGTGTTGTCTGCTATTCTGCAACTCTCCAGCAGGGAGCACTCTTAGCACATATACTTGATTATAGACTTGATGGCTCTCTCAGTCTTACAATGAGGTTGACAGATTTGCTATTAGAAATAAGTATCAAATGAAATTACATTGCAGTCATATTTTTTCCAAATAATCTCAAACTTATGCACAAACATATCTCAGAACAATCTTAATTTGATTGACAAAAAGTATTTTCTTTCACTAATTGAACTCCTCTTCCTGAGAATACGGTGTTGTTTATTGATTGGATGTGTTGCTGAGGTGCTGTGGAAGAAGTTGTATATATTTTTGTACAATTCAGAAGTATTCAACCCCCAAGCATCAACGTCTAACAGGCCAATAAAAGCTGTTTGTCCCATGTGTCCGTGTGTCCCTCGTTAAAACAAAATGAAACACCATCGTCATCCAAGTGGCAAACACAAACCACCAATCGCCATCCGAGCCACACACACAGATGAGAACATTGTTGTTTCTGAGTGACACAAATTCCTGCTCAGATGATGCGTAGAAAAGCGAGTTGATGCTGTATAAGTATTTTTATGTAAGACTTTCTTTCTGTCGGTCCGTCTCTCTTCTCTCTCTCTCTCTCCCTCTGACTGGGTATTTGACAGTTTGGAAAGTTTGAAGTCATGGTTTTTAATCAGGGCCTTGCGGCCAGGCTCAGCGCGGCGTGGCATGGCATGATGGCTCACTTTAAAGATGTGGGTCTGGGTCGGGGCCAAGCCTGGGTGGCACGGCTCGAGGAGAGGGGGGTGGGTGAGTGAGAAGGAGACTGGAGGAGAGAAAGATAGGGGCAGTGAATCTGCTCTCACTGCACCCACAGCACAGAGCAAGGCTTGCCGCACCCCCCCCCCCCAAAGGCCTGAATGGGCTGCATTAATGACAGCTGATTATGTGTGGGCATGCGTCTGCATGAGGTGTGGACCCGGCTGTGCACAAACACACACACACTGTTTGATCAGTGTGGTGAAGAGATGAATTAATCTAAATCATCCTGCGGTTTTTAACCTCACCGCTTTCACATCAGGTCTCGCTGCTAATGTGTGTGTATACTTTTACCCCTACTGTGGCAATCATGACTTGATGAACCACGCTGAATTTTAAATATTATTTCCTATTAAACCAAATGGAAAAAACAGGAATAAAATTAACAAACTGAAGTTAAAGTAGGGCTTGGTGATGTGGCCAAAAATGTTGATCAGTCGATATCGATAGTTATTATGGTAAATTTCAAAAGTTTATTTGTTGCAAGTTATACGTGTGATTTCAGACACTTATTTTTGTGGAGAAAATTACTTTTTTTTTTAAGTTAAAACATTCAAATCAATAATATGTGTTATACCTCTCACCGTGCTGGTGCAATGCATAATTAATTTGTGTTATTGCCACTGAAGAAAATTATATCGTGATCGTGAATTTGATCTTTTATCATTCAATCTTAAATAATAGGATTCAGAGGATTATTTGTGCAAGACATTTTAAGCACTTTCACTTTGCTGTCTGAACTAAATAAATTATAAAACACTCTATGGGTCAAAATACATTATTTTACAATCAATTTAAGCTTTCGGAGAAAGTCTGTTCAACTTTAGAGCAAAGCTTCGTCTAACCCATCAATTTGTTCAGTCTGACTCACAGATCGTCTGTGTTCCTCTGTGTAAAGAAATATTTTAAGTTTTAATTGAGACATCAATATTAACAAAGACTATAGAGACCTGTGTAAATTGATCAGGACAGTTCACTAGGACACTTGTCAGTGGGCACAAGGCAGGCCAAAAGTATGACTGGCTTAATCATCAAAATAATGATGAATGAAGTGAGGCGTTCATTTTAATCTCTGGGTTTTTACTCTAAATTACCTGTGAGTTTGTTCCAGATGTGTGAAAACAGGATTTTTATCCCTTAATGAACAAGGATTGTGAAGATGTATGCTTTGTATGTCCAGCGACCTTCTGTTTAGAGATGACAGCATTTTTTGTGTTGATGAGCACTGATGTTTGTCGGCCAAAAATAACCCCCGGTGTGACGGGAAATTTCATACAGGCCTATCCGATCACATTTTATTTATTTTAAGATTGCGTCATTTAATTTCTTACCGACATCATTTATCAGAGATTTAAATCATTGTGCTTTTATCATTTTCCTTTTTTGCCTGGTAATTGGATAACAAGGATAACATTACTGGAGGTGGGACGTATAAAAGTGAGAGAATTCCCCTGATGCCCCAGGTCATTTGTAACATATGCAGAGGTGAAGTGAATGTAGTGGGAGTATGTGTGTTGTGTCTCTCTGTGACAAAAAGAGTTGGGTTTGTGTGTGTGTGTGTGTGTGTGAGTGTGTGTTTGTGTGTGTCGTGCCAGGCCCATATTAGAGGAGCCTTTCAAGTCTTGTCGATCTCCTCCTACTCCTCTGCATAGTGCTTGTGTTGTGGTCTGCTCAACAGTCATCCTCCCAGAACCCCTGCAAACTCTGTATAAGTGTGTGTGTGTGTGTGTGTGTGTGTGTGTGTGTGTGTGTGTGTGTGTGTGTGTGTGTTTTTGTGTGCCCAGATATGATATTGTAGGGTTATTCCCAGTGCGTGGGATCCCCCAATATCCTGCCGGATCTCTCTGTTGTGTCCCACTCACTGCTTTTTTCGACGCCTTCCCCCTCTCTTATCAATGTCTCTCTGTCTTGGTGATTAATATCATAGAAATCTATACAGAATTATGAGCACTGTCAACTTTGATTGGCGGTGACTCAGTTGAGCAGTCACCTCCACACCGATAAGATAAATCTGCAACTCCGCTCCTCTGATGCAGTCGATGACAAACCTGGTCTCATCCCTCCGACTACACACACACACCCTCAGCTCTTTGATAACCAGGCCAACCCCTCTGCAACACATTTCAGCACACTCGCACTCACTGTGGGTTTGCGTTCGGAATAAAAGGTTAGCAAACTGCTTTGATCTTTAACAAACAGAGCACATGGTAACGCATTATTGTCGTGACACACAAACACACACACACAGACCTCATTGTCCTTTAGGCGAAGGGAAGCAGAAGATAGTGTACGTCTTTTATATGCTGTCAGTGTCTTTCAAACTCTTTCCTCCACATGCTCGATAGTAGCTGCCTACTGTGAAATAATACAAGATAATGAAAGTCTCAGCAGTGCATCAGTCTTCATTAAAACTGTTTTTCTTTATTTCAGAAACACATCAGCACATTACTCTCACCTGAACTCTTTCACTCTACTCGTGGTCCATAAGGGAAACAACCATGCTCCTTCCGGCCCAGAAAACATGATTATAAAGTGTACATATATACATATGTTATATATATATATATATATATATATATTTAAGTCAATCTACAGAACGATCACACATATCTTAGTATAACATAGTTTTACTGTTGATATACAATATACTTTTCATTCCATGACATATGAAGCAATCCACTTTGTATTTGATACAATTAACTATATGATCTGTTATGCATTTTAATTCATAAAATTGAAACAGAATTAATTGACTAGAAAATCTGGCTAATTAAGCAATTATATCACTTAATCATTCATGAACATTTTACACAAAAAAAAGACTCACTGGCTCCATCTTCAATAATGTAAAAATCCCTACAAAACTGTAGGAATCCTTAATTACTTATTGTGCTAGTTTTCAATTATGAGGTGCTTGGAGTCATTCATTTTGATATACAACTATAATTTATATTACAATTTCAATAGGGCCTCACTGTCTGTCATTGCCTGTCAGTGCTAGGGCCCTAATAACACAACACATGTTTTTCCTGATTCCAATTCCTTCATGTAGGTCATCTCACAGCCGATCTGACACCGGTTCTCCTGTGAAGCACCTCAGCTTCCTTTGGCCTGGGTTGGACAGGGAAAGAAACAGTTTGAACAAGTGGGAAACCCGATTGCGAGACTTCATTAAGATGGGAGAGGGTGGTCGATTGCTGAACATGAGCTGAAGCACATTTCCAGCGGTGGCTAAGAACCGTTCTGCCAGTGACAGAAGTATGGTCTTAATTGCACTAAAAATGGACTCAAGTGCTTCTGTCTCATTGACTGATCAAGCATTGTGAAGGACATTGCATCAAGTCAAGCTCTACACTCTGTATCCAGCAGGAAAACCAATTTTAAAATCACAAAATTACAATATTTAACTCTTTGCAGGGGAGAAATGAAACCAGAATAAAAGTGTTTTAATCAGATTGTGTTTGACGAGGACCCGATCTGGACCACCACTGTGACTGCACTGTGCCGACCGACTAACATGGAGACGGGGACTTTGCTGCTATGAGTCTGCCTGAGTAGTGGAGGTGACATTTACGACAAAATGGCTGAAAGCTTGTAGACTCAAATACTAAATGAAAAGAAGACTCCCAGTCTCATGATACAATACAGTTTGAATAAACTTGCGACTCATAAATGTAAGAAACGTGGTCGGCTACAACAACAGTGACATGACAACAGGAGCATTTCAAAGAAAGCTGCGACCAGCGTTGCGTGTGTGCATTTACACACAACTTTACACCTCGGTGTGTGTGTGTTTGTACCTCCACACTGTGAGTGTGTGTCTGCATACCTGCCAGGATGTGCTGAATTGACCGGGCCTGGTCAGCGTGAGGAAGCAACCAGTCGAAGATTGAGGCAGCCAGATGCGGTGGCCCGGCATACCGAGGATATCATTACCCCGGGCGTGTAGCCGGCCAAAACAGCAGCCCCCAAGTCGCTTTTCATCAAGTTGGACCCCCCGTCTGTGGCGAGGGGGAGGAGACCGGTTAACCTGTTGTCCTGCAGCGAGAAGCGGTATTAAGCAGCAGGTGGAAAGAGAAAGCTTCCCGTGACTGGAATGAGGTGGAAACAGGATAGTGTGCAGTCAGAAAGTGAACCCGCAGACAAGCAGTGACACTCACTCAAAACTGTAGAAGATTGTCTCTTTTGAATTCCCTTCCCTGCTTCTTTTGCAGCTCGACGGGAAACCCTGCAGTGCCTCTGTGTGTGTTTGCATGCACGTTTTGCATAAAGTTTTGTTCTCTTACCCATAAGCCCCATTTTCCAGTATCGTTTACCGCAACGTACAGTCGTTTGGGCTTCACTTTGAGCACACGCTGAAAAGCGTCTCTGAAAAGTTCCATTCAAAGCAGATTGCTGGGATATTTTTGGTGTGCGTGACTGACAGAACAAGTTGATGCATGGCCACTGGCAGCAACATCAGCAGTATCTCCGTACGGGAATTGGACCGTCTCCCCTTAGTGAGGTAACCCATAGGCCATGAATCACGCTGCCTTGCTCCATAGTCCTGTGGTCCCGGGGGCTGACAGTTTGACCGCTCCTCAATGTGGTCTCTCTCTCTCTCCTCTGCTCACGCTCCTCCCATCCTCATCACCACACATTCCAACCACCGGACTGGTCGCGTAAGGTCATGAAAGCAGAATCGAGCCGCACAGAATAGAAGTTGTGTCTACTGCATGTTTGTTAGTGGGACTCCATTTGCCTTTTCACATCTTTGTTCATTACTAACCAGCGTTTGTTGAGGGGAGTAATGACTGATAGATGACAAAAACCTCTGTCAAGGAGATGGTAATTGTGATGAACACAGGAGGAGAGACAAAGGCTCCAAAGAAGGGTTTTCCTGTGTGTTTCTGTCTGCAGCTTGGCTGTTTTGGCAGCTCCGACATGGAGCTCGCCTGGCAGCCGGCCCGTCTGGTCCTCTCCGGTCTCTTGGTGGGTCACTGGTGTTTGGATCACTGCAGTTGGCTGTTAACCACCGACTTGGACCGAGCCCTGCCGCCATGTGTTTGATTTAGCTTAGTCATTTATTATATTCACACAGTGCAAAAATGAAAGTCGTATATCACAAAAGGTTTGCTTGGAAGTGAAAAAGAAAAAGAAAACACAAAGGCAGGGATGAGAGAAGGAAGTACTGGGAAGCCTAAAATGAAGGCAGAAATGATTGCGACGATATTCATAATGAATTCACTAAAGTGTTCAACCAATTATAATCATATTTGTTTCTTTTAAAGAGCAGCTTAAGCGAGTACAAGTGATAAATGGACAGTTCATCCGGTGCAAGAGAGGCCCTTGAGAGAGTGGTTTTAACAGTGCCCCAGGCCATACTCCAACTGAGTTAAACACACCCTGACGTGTGTGCTTGTGTGTGTGAGAGCGAGACATGACACGTCTGAGGGTGTGATGTAGTCACTTCCTCTCACTGGACTGAGCGACTGTTGTCAGCTTGACCCTGCGCCAGTTAACCCCTCACCACCCCTGGCACTGCGGGTGAGGGCCCCGGGTGTGTGTCTGTGTGTGTGTGAGAGAAACAGATCGTATGTGTGTGTGTGTGTACAGCATGTGTCATGGCAGACCACAGGTGTCTGGTCACGGTGTCAGGGTGTTAAGAGGTCTTCGGAGAGGCCCCTGACTCTCAGCATCTGTTTCGGAGGGAGGGGAGCAGCAGAAAAGAGGAGGAGAGGTTGGCGAGGGTTACCAACACACACCCTGAGGGGTGTTGGGGGCAGTAGCTGACAAGCAGGTGCCTATGTTGACAATAACCCTTCAGACTTGAACCCCAAGCGCACAGCGCACACACTTCCAATAAATCCTGGAAAGTGGAGTGTAATTGCAGAGCCTGATTGGAGGAAATCCAAAGGGAATCCCCCTTTTACACACACATCACTGGATCTCTTTGCTTGGGGTCAAAGGTGAGAGAAATAGGAGAACGCATACAAGTCCGACTTCTCCCTCTGACTGTGTGTGTGTCTTTGTGTGCGTCTCGTTTGCGTGCATGATGAGTGCAGAATCCCCACACATGGGGACCATGTGAACACATGCTTCAGCTACAACATGGAAATGGGCCCCGGCTTGTTTCCTGTGATACCTCTTCTCCCGAGCAACGTATACTTAATGTACATTAGCAACTGTGATGGAAATTCTGCTGCGATTGTGCTTCATATTGTTTTTGTAAATATGTGTGTGTGGGTGTGTGTCTTGGTAAATGAAACCCATTTGGACTGAATGTTTGTTAGTCAGGTGTACCAGTGCATGTCTGGCAATGATTATTTTGGTAAGAAGAGGGGGGGGGGGGGGGGCGGCACACAGCAGGAGGTCGAGGTAAATTGGAACAGCTGTTGATTAACATGAGTGCTTTCTCTCTGTCGTTTTTTTTTTCCTACTCTCAGTAGAGGAGGAGGAGGAAGATGAGGAGATGATGGAGGCAAAGCCAGCCCCCGAGTCAGAGCAGCAGGACGAAGACGACAACAAAGAAAACAAAGAAGGTACGAGGACGAACGGATGATGGAAATGTAAAAACTGTGGAGGTCAGACTTCTGTCAACCACCTCAGGAATTATGTCCAAGTTTTCTTAAATTCACTTATATTCCCGTCTCATAAACTAACTTGATATATGAGGCAGTTCATGCCTCAGGCACGGCTGTTTACTGGATATTGTGACTGCTCCACTTCCTCCTGCTTTCCAGAAATTAAGCTAAAATATCCTGGATATGGAGCCAGGTAGCAGGGTCCTCAACAGAAACAGTCTTTGAAAAAAATATTTTTTAACATTTACTATAAAACTGTTTAGTTTGATCCATGTCCCATCAACTAACATGTAGTTTTTATAACCTGTACTGCAGCAAGGCACCAGGTGGCAATTGAGACGCTTTGGCTTCACTTCATGGTATCATTCATGTTCTCCATCTTTATATATAGTCTATGGTCACTACAGGCATCGCCATTCATCATTCTTAAGTCCTCACTCGTTGCTGTCATGAAACACGGTGACTCGTGTGTCACACCCTCTCCCAGTCAGTGGGTGTATCAGACGGAAGGGTGGGGATATGTTGTACCGGGGGTTAAGACGGGGCCAGCATATCAGCTCCGTGGCATGTGAGGGTCAGCGCTGATTAAAAACCTGTCACTTGACCACTCCCCCCAACTGCACTTCAAAGTGGAGAGGAAAAGAAAGAGAGTGTGTGTGTGTATAAATATGCGTATGTGGAGGGTTCATGTGGTGAAAAATAAAGACAGAGTTGAGTGATGATAGATATATTCATATTCAGCCACACAAACACATCCGTGACTCTGTCTGAGTCACACAAACACGCACACGCACGCACACAGGGATGTATATACACACACACATTCACTCATAAACACACAGTCATCCATCTCCTCTCCATCCGGGCCTATTAGAAGGTCTGGCCTTTGATCTCTGCCACTCGATTCACTGGGTCTTTTCTGACAACTCGTAAGAAATACAAAGGGATGGGGGGGATCAAAGTCAAGAGGCAGGGTAAAGGTCAAAATATGTGTGTGTCTGTGCATGTTTGTGTGTGTAAAAAAAAAAAAAGAAGGAATTGCATGTGTGCTTGGGGACAGTGACTTCAAAAAGGGGACGGCGTGCTGTGCAGCCATTACGTTCAAAGGGAGGCGGGTCGCTCACAGGGCTTTGTTTTTCTCTTGTTTATGAAGTTCTTACTGTTGTTTTTTATTAGGAAAGGTGCATTAAGAACTGTTTGTAGTTTATTATGTCCTGGATGGGATTCTGGTTTTGATAGAGATGAAGTGAATGTTAATCTGACATCAGGCACAGAGGTAATACTGTGGGACAGAACTGCATCCGTGAGCTTGTAAAGGATCATATAAGGGCAACAGAGTCCAGAGTCTCAGGCACATTTATAAAACTTTAAATGTACTGGTTCATTTTTGGGAATGCCTAGAAATGACATGATACCTTGTAACTTCGTGAAATATATGACATTTAGGAAACAGAAAAGCTTATTATTTAAAAAAAAAAAAAAAAATCAAATACAAGAAGCAATCACAGGCATTTCCATTGTTGAATGAATTTTTGTCATGTGACAGTGCTTTACATAGGCTCTTCCACAAAAGAGGAAACCTGGTGATATACTGAAATAACAATAAGTCGAGCAGAAACAGGTCAGTTGTTAAGTTAGTAAAACAAAAAATGTATCTACAAATATTTTGGTGTTTTTAAAACGTTTAGATGATGTATACATTTTAAGAATGTTGCACTAAATGTATCTGATTAATATAAATCCCTCACATGCTCATGCGTACACGTCCATCTTCCCTCCATCAGGCTCATTTCCGGTGCTGAGGGAGCTGACAGAGGAAGAGCGGCAGCAGATCCTTCACTCCTCTGAGTTTCAGAGTTTCTTTGACTGCAGCATCCGAGTGATGGAGAGAGCTCTGGCCGAAGACAGCGACATCTTCTTTGACTACAGCGGCCGAGACCCGGAGGACAAAGAGGGGTGAGCGGAGAGGAGGCGGGGAAGGGACAGGAGGAGGGAGGATGTGTTTGGATGTGTAAGCACATGTGAGTGTTTACTTGCACGCTGCGAACTGAGAAAATGCACTGAGACTGACTCAAGCCCACTGGTTCACTCCAGGGGCCTCGAGGCTCCTTTGTTCTTCAAAATGAAT
Organism: Limanda limanda; assembly: GCF_963576545.1. Taxonomy (NCBI): domain Eukaryota; kingdom Metazoa; phylum Chordata; class Actinopteri; order Pleuronectiformes; family Pleuronectidae; genus Limanda; species Limanda limanda. The sequence continues at coordinate 10,261,040 of NC_083654.1, read as the reverse complement.
GTCTTCTCGCTGATGTCACACTCTCCGGGGGTTAAAAACTCATGTGAACTGACAACCATCACATCCTGAAGAGCATCGTCCTCTTGCCATCTGAAGGCTTGTCTCCATGTTATCCATGTGGCGGTTGAAGTTGTAAGAGTCATAAGTGCAAAGCTGGTTCAGTATCCACAGAAGAAGGCTTTTTTTACCGACTCACTTCAACTTTGACCGCTGCAACCACAGAGAAGCATCAAGCCTGTGGTCAAATAGAGATTATGTCTAAAACAGGCCATGACCCAGCGCTTAACTTCAGTGCCCTTCTTCTTCTTTCTTCTTCTTTCTTCTTTTCTGGTAACTTCTCCCTTTCTGGGTTGACAGACACAAACTGTGGTGGTTGTGGTGCTACTACTTCTGTGACCACTGACACAGAACTCTTCACTTTTAAGGTTAACAGATATGTTTAAGTTCCACACTAGGGATAGAAATTCAGTCAGAGAACTCTGAACTCAGTTCCTCAGAGCAGATTCTACTTTCTGAAACATGCAATTTGTTGTGCTGAAAGGAAAGACATTTTTAAAGAGGTATTTAAGCACATTAGTAATCCATGTTTATAAAGTTGGGAGACTCACAAGGGACAGATGAAAAAAGAATGGACAAAACCAGAGCAGTAGAAGTCGAAAAGCTACTTCAGCAACAACAGTAGACAGGCTGAGAAGTTCTTGCTGAGTAAACTGAATTTGATGTGTAAAATGTGTGGATTGTCCCTTTAAAATAGGTTTCTAGTTTCAGTGTTATGTTATTAAAAAGTAAAATAGTGTCATAGTATGATGTGTAATTCCTTAAGGTTTACTGCTGGCTAATCTAAGGGAGCACCGCTAAAGGTCTTGTTCCCTGAAATCCACAAACTGAAAAGTTGGTCCCGCTCGTCACATCCTGCCGTGATCACTAAAGACCACCACAGACTGAAGACCTTTTTTTTCTAGACAGATAACTAGTTACATACTTTGACAAGTGTCTGGTGTGGGACTAGAACAACTTTGTTTTCTCCAGGTCTGCTCAAGAAGTAACCTTTGACCCTTTTCTCTGCTCTCTGCCTCCAGAGACTCTGGTAGTGGCTCCAGTCTCTCTCTCAGTCGACTCTTCTACGATGAACACTGGTCGAAACATCGCGTCGTCACCTGTCTCGACTGGTCCCCTCAGGTAAAGCCTGCAGCCTTTTGTGCGTTAGTTTGAATCCTAGACTGTTAATAAAGATGGACGACGTGACGGCCTCACTGAGGTGAGGACAAATCATCTCGAACACACCCTGGTGTCTGGCCGCAGTATAGATCCCAAACCCTGCCTCCTCCATGGTAGCAGATGGGGCATGAGTACACATGAAAATCTGAAATTGATTGTTATAGGTCAATTTAAACACAGTGATGTTTCTGACTCCAACTAAGTTCAAAAACACAAGATGGTGGGACTCATATCCAGGATATTTTGCCTAAAATAGTTTTTCTACAATCGGAGGAATTAGACACACGTCCTCCATCTTTGTTTACTATATAAGTGTAACTCTATCACATTGTAAAAGCAGACAAGCAAGTTTAAAATCTCTGAAACTGAGAACGGGAGCAGCTTTATCATGAACTTGTTTGCATTTATTAATATCCACCTCCTTTTTTTGTCTCTCCCTCAGTATCCAGAGTTGATGGTTGCCTCCTACAACAATAATGAAGATGCTCCTCATGAACCGGACGGTGTGGCCCTGGTGTGGAACACCAAATTTAAGAAAGCCACACCTGAGTACATCTTTCACTGTCAGGTACTCATCCAACTCCACTCACATTTCCAATTCTGTATATTTAACGGGAATGGCCTGATGCTGTGAGCAGGAAGTTGGCCATTTCCTTTTTTGTCCCTTTAGATGGGGTGAATTGTGAGAATGTAACTGCCACAGAGCTTCATTTCATGGTGAAAGAGGAACAAAGCGTCCAGTAATCTACAGCTCTCCTTCTCTTTTCTGCTCTATAATGGCAGAACCTTTGTGAGTGAAAATAATGCACGAAAAAAGCTAAAATCCTCCACATGCATTCATTGACCCTCCTAGATTGGATTATTTCTGATCACTGCCTCTTGAGACCAGTTGTAATGGAAGAAACTGAGGTTTTGGTGGGAAACAAACTCATTGACAAGTGTGACGCAAATAGCAAGTGACACTTCGAAAACGGCAGAAGGAAGGAGGGAGAGAGGGGGAGAGAGAGGCTTGAAGGACTGGGTGTGAGGGCTCCACTTCTCCCAGGAGACAGGCGAGGCCATATAGAGACGTCTTGGTAGTAAAACGATGTGGCCTACCGCTTCCTAATCCGAGGCTGCCACATGTGTGTGTGTGTGTGTGTGTGTGTGTGTGTGTGTGTGTGTGTGTGTGTGTGAGCCCACCCACATTGACGCGGCATCTAATGTCAGAAGTGCTGCTTCCCAAAAAAGCGAACTTCATGCAAACCACCGTAGATATGAAAATACACCTGTAGTCGTATAAATGTCGCAAGCAATCTGATCACTGTAGCGGCGTCAGACCTTCACCCACATACTCGCACATTCAAGCTTCCTTCACACAGTGGAAGTGGATTTCTTCTCTTTTTCCTTAAATGCACAGAGAAGCACATATTCCTGCAGACCACACGCTGCGTGCAAATATTTCGATCTAAAGCTCGCCATACAAGCACAGCTCCATAATGGATTTTTAAAGGCCTCCATTCTTTCACTGCACCATAATTTATGCTGCTGCTGAAATCCATGTGGTGTTGGGTATATATTACAGCCATGCATCTTGTAGCTGAAGGATTCAGTAGTTTTTCCATGTGGTTGTCTGACAGAATCTGTGCAGTGAAAATCTGACTTTATTAACAGGGCTGTTTCTGAGGATGCTGATATGTGAACTGTCAGTGTTAAAGAAGCTGATAAAATGCTCAACATTAAAGTGGGGCTTCAAATGTGCACAATAGTTAGTGCAGATACACTGATGAGAGGATGATGGATGAAATTTCATTTTGTAACAGAATGACGCATTGTCGTTGTAGTTAGGGCCCGAGCACAGACATCAAAGGTGTCTGGTGAGACCCTATTGAAATTGTAAGGATTATTATTATTATTATTATTATTATTATTATTATTATTATTATTATTCAGGCAAATGAAATGGCTTTTTGAGGGCTTTAACATGCTCAACTTCTTACCAAAATTTGCAGAAAGTTAGAAAGTGGTGAAAATTTACATATTCTGAAGGAATTTTCAATGGGCGTCGCAAAATGGCTCAACGGTGCCCCCCGAGACCCCCCGAGACCCCCAGAAGGTGTTCCCATTGACCTATCTTCACAAAAATCGATATACAGGTGTATCATGACCAGACAAACAAAAAAGTCTCTTGGTGCAATTGGAAAAACACAACAGGAAGCCTGCTATTTTGCATTTAGTGGCCATTTTGGCCATATTCCACATTTTTTCTTTGATACACTTGTACCAGGGTTTTCATCGGATCAACTTCAAATTGAGATGAGTGTCATCACAACAAGATGGAGATAAAAACTGACTGACAGATTTTTTTTTAATCACACGGTGTGACCGTGGCGTGGTGTCAAAGTTTGATTACACGCCATTAAAACACGATGTTCTGTAACGCGGACATACATGGACCATGAATCCTTTGATTTCAGTCTTCCTAGATCAAAGGAAACTTTATGTCTTGCAAAGGTTACGTCTCTCTCTCTCTCAGAACTGGTTATTTTTGTTTTTTCAGACAAAAAGCATGCAACGCTTCAAAATGGATGTGCTCGGGCCCACCCAGTGCTGCTTTGCAGCCCTAAATTTTTTATTATTATTATTATTATTATTATTATTATTTATTATTATTATTATTATTATTATTATTATTCAGGCAAATGAATTGGCTTTTTGAGGGCTTTAACATGCTCAACTTCTTACCAAAATTTGCAGAAAGTTAGAAAGTGGTGAAAATTTACGTATTCTGAAGGAATTTTCAATGGGCGTCGCAAAATGGCTCAACGGTGCCCCCCGAGACAGCCCGAGACCCCCGGAAGGTGTTCCCATTGACCTATCTTCACAAAAATCGATATACAGGTGTATCATGACCAGACAAACAAAAAAGTCTCTGGGTGCAATTGGAAAAACACAACAGGAAGCCTGCTATATTGCATTTAGTGGCCATTTTGGCCATATTCCACATTTTTTTATTATTATTATTATTATTATTCATTTGTTTTGAAGTCCTGACACACACAAACCACCTCTATACGAACACAGTCCATTTTGTTCCGAGTGAGTGTTTACCGGAAGGTTGTGCGTCGGATGAATTGATATCAGATGGAGAAACGAAGGAAGAAAGACTGAAAGAAAACAGAAACACTCAAGTGCCCCGCTTTCCCACCCAAACATGTTAGTCAGCGAGTTAGTGCGGCCTGGGAATGTGCCACGGCCTTTTCACGAAGGGAGAAAGAGAACTAAATGGCAGAAAAACAGGAACATAAAAAAGAAAGACGTTGAGAGCCGGCTGTGAAACGATCAGGGATAAACAGACGAGGATAAGATGTGGATAAGATAATGAGATGTGAAAAGACAAGAGAGGAGGTTGCATGTCATTGGGCATCAGCCCCGCCTCCTCCTGTCGCTGCTGGACTTGGATGAAAGGAACGTAGGAGTGGTTAGATGAGAGGAGAGAGGACTTTCCTTTGCAAACAGAGTTGCGGCTCTGTAGTTAGCCGCAGATCAAATGGGTCTTAATGTGCGAGCATGTTCTAACTTTTAAGGTTTTGGGGACGCTGGGGGGCCTCTTCCTCTACTGTCTATTTTTATTTTCACCGTCCACCATCCCATCCCTATCTACACTTGCTGTAAACATGCAGTACAAACAAGTTGCATCCGCCACCGTGAAACCCACTGGTTTGTTAACTGACATTTTAAAGCTGAGTTTGGCATTTTGTCCAGCACCGTTTTGTTTTGTTGAAACCAGTAGTAACCATATTTGGAGGAGCGGTGGGTGGGCCTGAACTCGACCTACACCTGCGACTTGCACCCATTGGCAGCACTAGCTGTCAATCAAACCACATCCATGGCCCAATGTATGTCAAGCTTTATCGTCTTTTGCAGATGTTCCCAAAGTTTTCAGCCCGTGAACCCAAATATAACCATAACCATGACCCCCTTTCTGTGTCTCACGACCCCTCAGTTGGTCCCAACCCCTAGTTTGAGAACCTTTTGGTCTATTTGACTCTAATGATCGCAGTAATTTACAAAGTGAGCATCATGCTGTATTGGAGAAGACTTTAACCTAGCGATTCAGACCATGAACTATATTATAGTTATATAATATTTCTATAGAAACTGACAGGTTTCATAAACAGTCGTATGGGTACACGCATACATAGGTTTTTATGGGTTGGGTCCGTAGGACCCAGGTGACCTTCTTAGTTTATACAGAGTTGCCCAGAAGCAGCTTTCATCTGGTGGCTAGATAGGTACATGGGTTGACCACTGCATGAGGTTGTGCACGTGTTTGTGTATGTATTGCGCACTTGAGTAAAGACTGTGGCATGTGTGTGTTTGAAAGAGAAAGGGAGTACAGATACAGAAGAATGATAGTGCTGGGCCGGTATTGGAGGGTTGGGGTTTGTGGTTGAGGTCTGGTTCAGCAGGGGCTTGATTATATAAGGCTATGGCTTGTAGGAGGCTTCATGTTACAGACGGGGTTTTGGTGAGGTCAAGCTTCAGTATTTTCTAGACTGGGTGTTGGTGTGTTGTTGGGTGAATGGGCTCAGCAACTGTCATTGTTCCTTAACTTCACCAGGGTTTTAATGGTCTTGGTCAAACAGGAGAAATTTTTTTTGTTGGGATGAGCAGATCTTAGTTATTTTCAGTGTAGTTTTAGTTGTTGGAGCAATTTCTGAATTTGTATTTTGACACAGAATAATGCAGATTACCTACTGTGAGAGAATTGTTGTGTTTTTCCACTAGGCACTAGATAATTATTTCTTAAAGAACAATTAGTCGCTTTTCACTCTATCCAAGCATAGTTCTTGATAAGGTGGTGGAAAGTAAATTATTTAAAAGCTGGCATTGGTTTTGATTTTTTGGAGGATTATCAGAGTCACATTAGGCAAGTGCAGTCTGGGAAGTGTGCTCAAATATTTTTGGCATTCTGCCATTGTGTTGTAAAATTGCATTCTAACACTATAATCAGGTAGGCACCGCTTGACAAATCTAATTCCCATATGAAATAAGCAGAAAATAAACAGTTCACAGCTAGCTATTCATTTTTGTCTTTCCTTTATATTTTTCTCTTATTTATTTTTACTTTACACTTCTTTATCTTCTTTGTCCAATCTCTAATTTAACTCCATAAATCTGCAGGACACAAAATAGTAAGTGTACTTTAAATGGTTATCTAACAGTGGTTTACATTTATCCAGTTTTAACTACAGTAAAACTTATTTTACAAGTTATAACATATCTTTTGAGGATGTTTTATTATTTGTTGGTTTATGCCATGAAATGAACCACAGAAATACATTTGGATATAGGGGCCCTAATGAATAAGCTGTGTCTGATATTAAACAGTATCCAGTGTATGAAGACAGACTTTACAATCCCCTTAAGGGTTGGAGGCAGTTTCATGACCCTCACTTCAGGAGCCATTGATCTGTAATGCAGTGGAGGAAGTGTGTGATCCATCACTGAGTGGGTTGGGTTTGTACTTCAGTAAAGAAGCTACTGCTGCTGTGCCTTCCCCACACGGCCGTCCCGGCAGTTGAACCCATCATCGCCCCGTCCCAGTTGGGTCCAATCTTGTAACTTCACACCAGCCTCTCAAGTGGGCAAAGTCCGACCACATTAAAGCGCCTGTTTGACTTAAAACCTCTGCCGAAACCCCCAAACCACACGCCTCTCTGCAGCAACCCCCGCCGCTACTGTCATATCCCATTGGACTCAGTCATATTTTTATTAATATCTCGCTGCTGAGCGTCGCTCCGAAGGCCTTTGGCACTTTCAGAAAGGTTGAGTGAGAGAAGCGGAGCAGCCAGGGAGGAGAGGGAGTGAGAGGGACAGAGAACAGAGAGAGAGAGAGAGAGAGAGAGAGAGAGAGAGAGAGAGAGAGAGAGAGAGAGAGAGAGAGAGAGAGAGAGAGAGAGAGAGAGAGAGAGACAGAGAGAGAGTATGAGCGAGAAGCAGTAGCATTATTTACAAGCTTTATCCGAGATGGAACCCATGTGAAGCAGCATTGCGTCCAAAAGCTTAGCAGAGAAATCCTCCAAGTGCTCAGTGAGCAGATGGTTAAGACTGTGCGACTGTATTTGATTTGTGATATATGACACAGATGTAGCTACTGTAAGGAACATTCAGGGCTCTATTTTTACAATCCTGTAAGTACATGGTCTCAAAGTCACGGAGCAAGTGCATTTTGGCTACAAGGTTGCAGTGTCAGGTGCAATGTTTCAAAAGGTTTGTCAGTCGCCTGATTATTCATTGGTGTTTTTGGCATAAAACGCAATAAACTAGAGGGTCATCCCCCATTCCGCTAAAGGCCCATTGGTGGATTGCTGTTATTGGCAGATTAGCCAGGTAGCAAGAAGCAAAAAGCTTCTCTGCAGAGGAAACAATTCTGTGCAATATGAAAGTGCACAAGCAAACCATCTCAAGCAACCGTAGGATTCCAAACACACACAGTTGTGCACATGTTGCACACCAGCAATGTGCAGGCACATATTTCTATCTTGTTAATGTGTCCTTAAAATAACAGCGAAATCCTGCGTCACTGACTTCGGACCAGGTTTATATTTGTCAGTCGTGCTGCAGCTTTCTGCTGCCTCAACATAGCGATGTGCCAACAACATGCGCCTGACCACAACTCTCTCAAGACCCACACGCCCATGGGGACTCAGAGTGCATTCGTGTTTAACCATGTGGCTGCCGGATGGGACAATGACAACTGTGTATTTCAGAGACTAGCAAAGACTCTTGTGTTGAGCGTTGTGCGATTTGCACCTAGTGCTTCATTTTGTCCTGAACTGGATGAACACTTGATTTATGTGTAAATCGCATGTAATGCAATAGGGAAACACAAACTTAATTGGTTATATCATGTATGAATAGGTTGCAGCACAAGCAGACAGTTCCTCCCAGGCTGCCATAGTTACAAGTGTCTGTTGATCGTGGTGTTGTTAGTGAGAAGAGCTTTGAAAAACTTCCTGAGAGACATAAATTACAAACTAAATTTGCTCTTGAAAAATTCACTGTGGAGAACTTTAGACTGTTTTGAAAAAATGGAATGATTAAGTTACTGAAACAGAATTTGTATCAGAGAAGAATTGAACAGAGATCTGGGTGGTTGAGTTGAACAAGCATTATATTTATAAAAATCAATCCAACATAAAAAGCCGCAAACCAGCAAAACTGAAAATATGAGCCGAGCAAACAAACAAGATATGGAAAGTAAAGGGAGAGGAGCTGCAGAAGGGAGAGAGGGAGAGAGGGAGAGAGGGAGAGAGAGAGAGAGAGAAAGGCCTGTTTGTGCTCCGAGAACCTCCTCCTCCTCGTGCTTTCACTCCGGCAAACCCTCATTCTTTGCTCGGTGAAATGGAGACTGGGCTTGGTATTTCTCTCTCCTTGCCAGAAACCGCAGAGTGACAAAATCTGTGGGGTGTCATAAACGAGCAAAGCCGGGGGGAGAGAGGGAGGAGAAAGGTGGTTGCCGGGGCGGGGGGTTGGGGGGGAGGCCGAGGAGGGAGAAGGGATGCAAGAGAAAGACAGTGGGATCCATCTGGTCCTGATAAGGCGAGAGTGGAAAACACATGTGTGCGGTGAGCGAAGGGGGGGTGGAAGACGGGATGGAGCATAGATCTACTTTGGGACGATATACTGTCAGTTGTGCCCTATCAGCCCCCCCCCCCGCCTCCCTCGCCTCCCCCCCTTTTCTTCTCACCACAGCACTCCTCCTCCATCTTTATACCTTTCCGAGTCGACTGGAGCAACAGTTTGTTGCCCGAGGAAAAGAACGAGAGACAGAGAGGAGGAGGCAACAAAGGAGGGAGTGTTCCCCTCTCTCTTGGACTCTGTCATTCCTTCAAATCTCCCTAATCCCTCGCTGGGTGCCATCTTTCATCACGGCCTACCATGTGTGTATTATCCTCTACAGAACACTTCCCATTAATATAATAAGGGCTGCCAGAAGCACTTAGCCTTGTGAGCCTGTGTGAGATACGGTAGATGATACTTTGTGTGGGTGAGTTTCTCCCACACACACACGCACACACACAGACACACACACACACACACACACACACAGCAGCAGCAGACCTTGCCCGAGGAAAGAAATGAAACCCACTGTTCTGACTGCGAAAGTGTCTCCCCTGCAAAACTTTCACAATTCATCCCGGGAGCACATGTACCAAAGTGACTGTCGCCGCCGCTTTTTCTTCCGGGAGCCGTCATCCCCCCCCCACCACCAACACCACCACCTCCCATCACCTCCACATCCTCTTCGTCTGGGCTGGCAGGAGATGACTTGGCAGGTGTCTGACCCGCGCTGCATGTGAGATGAGAGCCATGCACAGAACCACTCTGCGTTTTGGAAATGAAAAGTCGGGCTCAGTGGCGTGTCAGCCCCGATATGGAGATGCAATCCTAGCGGGAGTCGCGCCGACAGGAGAGTTGTTGAGGTGTTATTTAGACAGATGTGGTGCGTGTTTGACTGGTATGTCCAGGGTTATGAATGTGAAATGAAGAGGGCTGCAGGGGAGAGGGAGGTGCGTATGTGCCTGCATCTGATTTAAGGGAAAAGTTCCACATTATGGGAAGGAGACTGTTGTAAGACGCTCATATACACAGAGTTACATGAGAAGATCTGTGCCACTCCTGTGTCTGCTGCTCTACAGCAAACAACCAGCTACGTAGCTCTGTCCAAAACATTTGAGTTGTACCAGCTCCATGAACCAGTGGAGTGTCCACTGGCCTGTCAGCTGTTCAGGCTGTTACACATTTACTATACAGTCATGTTACTCTTGGCTAGGAAGTCCATCCATCCTTCCTTACTTCCATCCATCCATCTTTCAATCCTTCCGCTCATCTGTCCATCCACCCATCCTTTCATCCATCTGTCCTTCTGTGAATCCATCATTCCTTCATTCATTCATTTAACACTCTTATTTCTTGTTTATTTTGGCAGTCTGGACGCTGCACTCTTTCTACATCATGTTGCGTTTTGTTTATGTAGTATGTTTTTTTCTTTGAATCATAAAAAAATGTAACACAGGCAAAGCAAGGTGAAATGCTTCTTAGGTGCTGGCATGTTCATGAGGTCCAACATGGCGCACTGGGAACAAAAGCAAAGGCAAACTCTTCTACTGACAATGAGAAGGGAGTCAATCTTCTTTATTTAGAGGGTTTACCCAGGAGTAAAAAAAACTGCATATACCTGCTAATTTCCGTTGTAAAAGATCTGTTAGTGTATTCAAACTATTCACTCAATTCTGAATGATATCCCTTACGAATACAATGGTTTTTACAATTGTGTTTACTCTCTGAAATTGCCTGTATTGGGGCAATGATGGCAGTGCCTCATACACGAATGAATAAAAAGTCGAGGGAAAGACATGAGCATAACCCGGCTTCCTATAATTCAGCTCTAAACTCATTCAATAATTTCCTACATGACATCTAAACTGAGAACCTGTCAAACTGTTCCCCCAGAGCTTAAATCATAAACTTCCTCATGGTGCGGGACAAATTGATCCTATTTCAGCGCCTAATGACATACAGTGGATTTAAGAGGTCTAACTCCAAAGCATATGTGCAGATTTGACATGTGATTAGAGGCATTTAGAGAGAATGGCTTTTATTCTGGGTCCAAGTCGTGGCTGGCAGGCGCCTCCAACTGCACGGTCGGGACAAAGTTGGGCTAATTTTCAGTAGCTCTCTCACTAAGCCTGACAGTACACGAGGGAATGATGGCGTAAACTGTGGGTTTCTTATAAAACAGAACTCGGAGTTTAGTTGGGCTTTAAAGATGCACAGTGATGAGATCAGGGGTTAAACTAACATATGGAGCAAATAGAGGGGTCTCTTGATTCAGCTTACTTCATATGTGAGATGTTTAGGCTGAGAACAGTCGGGATGTTTTCTGCTTTTGTGTTTACATGGTTGTGGATTTGTATGTTTCCTATAAATCTTTGATGGTGTTAATGGATGAAGCAGAGCCATGATAAGATTGTATAGATACAGGTTTCTGTTGTGAGTTTAAAGATAACAGTCTGTGATATTTAAAACTCAAAAAAAGAAATAGTCTCATGGTTACTGTCACATCAGGCAAACAGATCCGCCTTTATTAGCTCTTTCAAAATAACTTTTCACGTGCCGGCTCCTGGCTAGATCTATTTAGTCTGTTTGGAAAAATCTGATTCACAAACAACACTGGAACACAAACTGCTTGTCATAAGTGTGTAAGTGTGTATGTGACAGGATGTTTACTTTTATTATTTCTTCTCTGCTTTCCTGAGTCCAGTGTCCTCCAGGTTTAGTGTCTCTGCTTTCTGACGACTGATAGATGGTCTCAGTGGTGAGCTGTACCTAGTTAGTACTTCTGTTCATGTGGGTTTTTGTGAACTTGGATGACAGGGAGGGCAAGACTTGGGTTTTATTAGCCCACTGATGGAGTCTGGGGGAACCGACCTCAGACAGGAGCCTGTCAGACGACCACAGAGGGCAAAGATCGTCCCAAAATTCGTAGATTTTCAAAGTCATCAGGTTCACTGCAGAGTGGACCACATGGATTTGAGTGTGTGAAGTTTAATTGTCTTTCAGTACTTCTTGGACTAGTCCCTAAATCAATAGGTCAGGATAGTTTATATTTATGTCCTTTCACACAGTTACAGTTGTGTGAGCTTCATAGATTATTTGAATACACTTAAAGTGAATTTAAAATACATATTCCATATAGAATACCCCGGACTATAGATCCAACAATTGTAGAAATTCCTGGTGAGTCCATCAGATCTTGTGCACTAACACATGCTATTAAGCCCAAAAGGCTTGATCCCTTTTTATCTGACAGTGTAAATAAACATTTCGGAGAGTGCCTCCCCTGTGGCCGTCGAGCGACTTTATTTTTACCCCCAGAGTTCAGTTTATTTTGAGTCTTGACATTTGAAGCGACTCTGTCGTCTGGAAGACGTGACTCCTCAGGAGAAACACAAAAAAGAAAAAAAGAAAGAGAGAGAGAGAGAGTGCAGTGTTTTCTTTCCCTCTGGTTTGTTTTCCAGTCTCCTTTCAAAATGAACTGGGGTTTGGAGTTGGCTGCTTCCCACATGGTGTGGTGGTGGGGATGGAGGGAGAGGGAGGGAGAGAGGGAGGGAGAGAAGTGAAAAAAGAAATGAAAAATAAGACAAATGTTTTACTGTGGTAGATTTTCAGATTCTCTCAGTCTCCATCAGATCTTCATATCTAACCACTGAGAGCCGTGACAAATGTTGAGTGAACAGTTATTTTTGAAATGATGATGCCTCCTTTCCACAGTTTGTTTGTCTCCCTAGTCCCAATGACTTGATTTGTTGATTTACTTTTAGAAGTTTGTAATGTATATCTGAACAACTTTGACATTATGAGACGCTGGACTGAAAAGGTTACCAAGGGATGTTGTTAATGTCGTTAAATTCAACACAAGAGTTGGTTTGACCTTTAAGTGAATAACTTCTGAAATAAGAAATAACTCAGTTCCTGTCAAAAGTAAATAATTTTTATCATTTCACTCTATTAGAGGTGAACCTTTCAACCGTCTTCCCTCAGCCTCTTTGCTTGACAACGCAGGTAAATCAATAGAAATCTGCCTGGACCACAGAAAAACGTTGAATTGTGGAACTCTACTATTGTGTTTTATCCATGGGAGAAATTTGTGTTGACGACGTGCTTTGCTGCAGGAAGGACTGGTGCACGCTAGGAGTACTCAGTAGCTGTTAATACTTTATTACTCATGAGTCAGGCTACACTCATCTTAAAAACTTGGCTTTCATTCACTTTGACAACATCTGTCCACAGACAGACGGATAAACACCTGGCAAAAACACCTCAGTGGCAGTTCATGCTAACCATCACATTTACCTTGATGACACACAAACGGGCTCTCATACACACACACACACACACACACACACACACACACACACACACACACACACATGCACACACACACACACACACCAACAAGGTGAAAACAACACCATCCTCAATGTCACTGCTGGCAACAAATTGTAAGGAAACTTCTGACCCACTGTGAATATGATGAAAGAAATAAAAGCTGATTTAAAGTATTCCATCCGCTGTTATTGTGACATTTCACATTCTCAAAATAAAGTAATGATCCTATCTGAACTGAAACAGAGAATGTTGATGAGGATTAAGTAGAAATATGAAGTTAGAGCAGGGCTTAAGGAGGCAGATAAAAATGTTTTGATGAATTTAAAGTTGATTCTAAAATCCGTGATGTTGATCTACATTTGGTCACAATTATTGATTGAGTTTATCAAAGGTCTATCTAGCATCCCATCAGGAATCATCTCAAGAAGAATGAGCCTCTGGGGGCAACGGCCAATATTTTGGGGCTGCCAGTGAAGACGGGAGATTCCATCTTCTGTTCGCTGTACGCTGTCAACAGTCTGACTAGATTCTATTTATCACATCAGACAAATACTTCTCGATACTTGTGCTGTGCTCCAGCTCTTTTGCTCTCCACACCTGCAGGCAACCAAAGCCCGCTCATATCTTGTCCCTCACCTTCAGATTCTGTATGTTCACATGTAGAATCTCTCTATAGAGATGAATCAAATATTAATATGTTCCCAGTTCTAATTGAATTCTGAAATTCATGTTCACTGTAGCGTGATTATCTATTTAACAACCCATTACAACTGTTAGCATCATTAAGCTTTACAACATCTGAAATAAATCTAACGTCATCATCGCCTTGTTAATGCACTGATTCATTCAGTTAATAAATGACAAGATTGTCTCCAGACACTGTCTCAGAGCTGTTGTCATAACAACACAATGTGTGACATATCGTTTACAGGAACACTAAACCTGTCAACAAAATCTACGAGCACATTAGGCAACCGTTCTTTTTGCGAAATCCTCCCTGCATGTTGTTCTAGTTTTACTGTTTGTAATAGTGATTTGTGTCTCGGAGCTTCTTGTTGACTGCTCTCTTGGCCCCGTCGAGCCTGTAAATTAACTTAATATGCTGCTTTACCAGATGGATGCATGGAGGGAGGGGTAAATATGTCAATGCACAACTCCACTCGCCCTCCTGTTCGCTGCACGTAGCTGAAACCTTTTCTCATAACTCCCCAGCGCTGATGCTCCGCCGGCTCTGGGTCACGAGAGGCGAGCCGATGCACACAGGAGCCCATATGGGACAAGCAGCGGAGAGGAACCAAAACTCAATAAACACGGTCACTGGGGAGGGAGGGAGTTCAAGGGTGCGCTTGTCATGATGGAGGCTACAGTGAGCGCTCCAGTGGCTGCTGGGGTTTTGATGCTGTAATGTGAAACGGCTGCGGGAAAGAAGACTACAATTCCCCTCTTTGTCTGGTCTCCGCCCCGGCATCAGCCCTCTCCCCTCTCCTCGGCGGACCCTCTCCGTAGCCAACCTCATCATCCCCTTCTCTCCGTCTATCTCCCCCCATGTCTGCCACCCATCACGACGCCTTGATCCCCCGTTCGCGCTCACGCTCCGTCTAGCATTACCGTCCTCGCTTCATGTACTGTAGTTCTTTGCTCTTTTCTCACCGTCTCCTGTTTTATCTTGACGTCTTATCTGAGCAAACTATTCCTCTACTCACCATCTTCCTCCTCCTGTCAGTTCCCGATAAAAAGTTTTTTTCCCTTAAACTTTCCAATAAAATCACCTCACACCACAGTAACATTCAGTGGATCGCTCATCCTCTCCCCCTCTCTCTTCCTCTCTCTTCCTCAGTCTCCAGTGGTGTCTGTGGGCTTCGCCAGGTTTCATCCCAACCTGGTGGTGGGGGGGACGTACTCGGGGCAGATTGTGCTGTGGGACAACCGCAGTCACCGCCGGACGCCCGTGCAGAGGACTCCCCTGTCTGCTGCTGCACATACAGTAAGGCTGGCTCCCTGTACGACTTTTCATCAAGAGCCATAAATAACTGGCTCAACAATTGGTGAATATTGGAAAATGTCAAGAATAAACTTGCAATGCAAAAGAAAGTAAAAAAAAAAGATCCTGGAATCGCCCCTTCGTATGGATCCACAATTTCGTGGAAAATAATTGATTAGATTTTGCGTAATCCAAACAAACAAACTAAAAAAACTACCGGGGCAAAACACAACCTGATGGAAGTAACAACGTAAAGCATTATTATATAACACATATTATATTTTGATATACAATATTGGTTTTGTTGACTAATACTATACATTCATAGACGTGGGCATTAAAGTTATTTAATACTAAGTCTATGTCTACAGCCTGCATGTTCCTTTTTCTTCTGAAACAAGTAAAAGTGAATCTTCAGAAAAGTTTGAATATCTATTCAACGTTTGTTTGTCGAGCAGAAATATCTGAACTTTTTCCTCTTTTAGCTCCGAACTGGAAGATGATCTGCTTGTCTCTGTTTTTATCAATATGAACTCCACATCTTTCAGTGTTTCTCCGACAAAAAGAGCAGTTTAAAACCATGAAAATGCGGAAATTGTATTTCCGGTAGTGGAAAATATTTTCTGCCATTTTATTGGCTAATTAATTAATTTACAACTATTAAAATTAATTGTAAGTTGCTGCTCAAGTTGCAGCTGATTTGAAATGCTAAGCTCTGACCTTTAAGAAAAATAACTCCCTAGTGTGCTCTAATCATTTGCATTAAAAGTGATTTTGTAGCAACACGACTAAGGAGAGTTAAAGCTCCTGACACCTTGGTTACGGATTGATTTTAACAATGTGATTAGATATTCATGACTCGGGGAAAAGATGTCCCACGGTACGGTTGGTAGGTGGTAGGTATTAAGAGATTTATATTCAAAAAAGATTGGTAATCGTGTGTGTTTGTGTGTAAGCTCATGTTAATGTGTCTCTTTTGAATGAACCACAACTTTGCCCAAAACACCACAACTATATATAGTGTTTATATTGGACCCAAGCTTTTCTCATTAAAAGAAGCTGATAAAGAAAATGTATTTTAGGGGCTTTTAATTTAAGAAGGTTTTACGGATATGTATCCTGAATAATGAATACAAAACGTTTACTGTATTAGATAAATCAGAATTAGAGTAAGCAACAAGTTTTCATGATAAAATATTTTCATGAATGAACTCTGCAGCTTTGAGACTCAATGTTATTACAATGGACACAACCACATACACGCACACACACACACACACACACACACACACACACACACACACATACACACATACACACACAAGGTTCACGGGAGTAGTCATACTTCAAATGAACAGCTCAGTCCAGACTAGGGTTGAAAAGGGGCGGAAAGTTTCAAAGCAAAAATTAAGCGCTGAGCAATAAAAACATCATTCAAAACTCTATTTTAAAGATGTATGGAATGCAGCACATGCTGCATGTTGAGTTTCAAAACCTTCCACTGTGCATTCTTCCATCACATGCACAGATAACTCCCAGCATGCTTCACTCTACAGCAGGGCTATTGAGGCCTGCTGTAGTGTGCAGGACTAGTCAGGTAAGTTTCAATGATATTACTGGGGAAAATATATTAGCATGCTGATTAAGGATTGTTCATCTGTTCATCTAGCCTATTTCCATTCATTTATCCATCATTTGTAAAATATGTTTACAGATTATTCCAATTGGTTGGCTAACTGTTTATATCTCTGGCATTGCATTAGTGTCTTTTTACAAACTTTTTTCTCATCTTATTCTACAGAACAATGCCACGTGCACTATCTCATGTGTGGAGACATTTCACCCCAGCCAATGTAGAAGGAAAGGCTGTGTACATTTGCAAATACTGTGCAAAGACCTATGTTAAGAATGACACAACGATGCAGAAGCATATAGTCAAGTGCCCAAAGTTTCCTCAGGGCTCAAATCAGCCTATGATAAAACAAAATGTTTATATTTATGTCAATATATGACAGGGGTAAATACAGTTAGTATAAATTACCCACAACATTTCCAGTTTATTCCCGTTAATTCCCGTATATTCCCGTATATTCCCGTTAATTCCCATGGAAAGTTTCCAACTTTGAATATTCCCGGAATTTTGCAACCCTAGTCCAGACCCTTGAAAAATAACTGACCAACAAACTATAAATATTCTATAATCTGTAGCTGTTTGTAATTACAGATCTCCCACACACACACACACACACACACACACACACACACACACACACAGACACACACTCTGCATGCTGTAGGTTTAAAGTGTCTGTGGACAGTAATGAGGCTCCCGGGCTCGTCCTCTCCTCTCTCAGTGAGTCCAGACAGCTAACATGGTCCTGATTGCTGAATGGATTCTTTGTTCAGCCCAGTACACAAATCAATTACTACTCAGTAATGACATAATGGTTTCACACACTCCTGTGGATGTGGACAACGGTGCGTGTCCCAGACGTGCAGTCATTTGAAAGGACGACTGCACAGTGGTATGTGAGGTGTCCGTTTACTAATGACGTCATGTGCTTAAAGGTAAATTAATCTTTTAATATTAGCATATGAAATTATCAATTAATTTCATTTTCCTGACAGCCTGGAATCATCAAAATATTTGTTTTCGCAAGAAACCAAATGTGTGGAGAAATGTTTATGCCTCTAATCAAACTGATAATTAGGAATGTGGTCGGAGTTTGAAAGCGTTTCATCAATGTGCGTATCTGTTTGTGTGTTCACGTGTGTTTGTGTAGCACCCGGTGTACTGCATAAGCGTGGTCGGCACCCAGAATGCCAACAACCTGATCACAGTGTCCACGGACGGCAGGATGTGCTCCTGGAGTCTGGACATGTTGTCGCAGCCGCAGGTACACACAACACAACACAACTCAACACACAGTCCACTCACACAGTATCTACTCACCCCTATGCCGATGGAGGGGTGGGGGAAGTGTTTGAGTCCACACAACACTTTAGAAGTTTCAGGGGTAAACAGTGTTGCAGCCAAATCCAAATCAATTGAAGTCAATGGTGAAGGATTCTTCAAACGTAAAAAAAAATAAATAAATAAATAAAACACAAAATACCTCCATACTTCTCCCGTGGTGTCATCCAAGTGTCTGGAAGCCCGGAAATTCAAAACTGTGTCATTTACACCATGTTTTTAGCCTACATGTTCTCTGGTATCCACCTCTGAAGTCGTGTCCCCGTGTGGATCATAGAGGATATTTAAGCAAAAAACATGGTGTAAATGACACCGTTTTTTTCTGTTGTTTTTTTTTTACGTATGAAGACGTTGTTGCCAATTACTTCAATTGTGTTGGATTTGGCTGCAACGCTGTTTACCAGTGAAACTATGAAAAACTGTTTTGTGTACTCAAACACTTCACCCGCCTCTCCATCCTCATAGTGGTGAGTAGATAATGTGTGATTTTTCATGTCATTATCATAGAAGCCTGATAGACTCAAAAACTGATAAATCATACCTGTAATTCCACAAGTATTTGCTCTAATTGTTGATGTGTGTGTGTGTGTGTGTGTGTGTGTGTGTGTGTGTGTGTGTGTGTGTGTGTGCGCGTGTGTGTGTAGGAGACCATGGAACTGGTGTACAATAAATCCAAACCGGTGGCGGTGACAGGCATGGCCTTCCCCACGGGAGACGTTAACAACTACGTAGTGGGGAGTGAGGACGGCACAGTTTACACTGCATCCAGACACGGCAGGTTGGTGCACACACACACACACACCAACACACCCATACATACACACACAGGAACACGTGCACTCAAACAGTCACACATATATTTTTATAGTGAGTGTTTACTGTGGCTTTAAGTCTTTATTTCATTTTGTTAATTTTCATGATCTAGTTACAGTTATACATAAAAATAAACATCAAGGCAGCCGAGGCACGTTGAGGTTTTTCTAAAGCAATTTTATAACTGTGTGGATTTTGCTTTGCACTGAAACATTTGGACTCAGATTAAATGGTTTCACTTGACAGAATGTTTTGCTTGTTTTAAGGGAAATGTATTTAATTTAAAGAGTCAATCATTTTAACTCAATCAAACTAAATGTATGTGCTGTAGATGTGTTTTTCCAGTGGCCCACAAATCCTTTCATTGTGATAAGGATAATGATTAAGTTGTGAGTCTTACACTCGTGTCGTCCCTCCATAGTAAGGCAGGTATCTGTGAGATGTTCGAGGGCCACCAGGGGCCGGTGACGGGCGTCAGCTGTCACAGCGCAGTGGGCACGGTGGACTTCTCCCACCTCTTCATCACATCGTCATTCGACTGGACTGTCAAACTCTGGAGCACCAAGGTATTATATTTGTGTGTGTGTGTGTGTGTGCGTGTGTATTTGTGTGTGTGTGTGTGAAAGAGAGGATGTGTGGGGGGTTGATTGTGGACTTAGGGGGACGAAGCTGAGTACAGCAGGTGAGCAACTTTTTAAAAATCAGTCTCTAACTACGTGTGTGACTCTGTGTGTCGAAATTTTGTGGGTGAGTTCTATAACTGGGTATATGGATATTGTGTTTGTGTGTGCGTGTGTGTGCGTGGGGGCAATGAAGTGATCCAATAGGAAACTAGTAGAGAACATAACTCCACAAAAGACCAACAGTCCTCTTATGAAAACACATTTCGTTTCTTTAGATCCAGATTTTTATGTGGAATTGCAACTTATTGCACAGACTCACAATTATCAGTCCGCTAAACAGGCTGGATTTTTGTCATCAAGATCCTTGAATTATCCGTAAAAAGTCTTATTCCTCAATGTACTAAATTCCTGGGTTCACCCTCTGATCCAGATCCACACAAACCTCTTCTTTCTAGGTTCGTCCAGTAGTTTTTGCGTAATCCCGCTAAATAACAGACAACCAAATAGAGAGGTTACAACACATTGTGTGTCTGTTGTGTTGAAATCTTGTAAATCCCCTGACTCAGAGCATCAGACTAAACAGTTCTGACACAGAGTCACTGACAAGCTGAACTCCAGAAACCACATCGTGGTGGATCACTGGTTCTTTTAACCTGAGTTTAACCTGTCAGGCAGTTTAGTCTCAGGCTCTTCCATCAGAAAGACACACTAATAAAATGCTGTCGTTTTATAGATGGTAGAAAAACAGGATTACTGTCAATACGTAGACTGGATGTCTTTGTGACATTGGAGGAAGGTTTTCCTCTGAGGTTGACCTCAAGATAGAAATGACCAACATAGTTAATTTTGTCTTCACATTAAATGTAGAAATAATTGTCATTGTCACTTCAAAAGAATAAATCTGACATGAGTGAACACTGAGTGGGTCTTACTCCTCTCACTGGTTTGGTTTGACCTCGTCCACTCAGGACATTTATTCTTTTAAACAGATGAAATTAATTTCAATTTGGCTGCATTTTAGTGGCAACACAAACCTAACAGTCACTGTTCCAGTCAGTGAGTGAAAGAGAAGAGAAAAATTAGGATAAGGATCATTAGAGGTTGTTCCATTCAAGTCATGAACAGAGTTAAAAACATGATTGTGTTAATAAAGCAGAGAACTAGAGATTGATGAATGAAGGAGAAAGGATGTAGAGAAATCAGGACTATTGTTGTTTGAATTGTCATTTACTTACTTGTCGAGTGCCTGGAAGGGTGCGTTTGATTTGTTGTTCCCATCCCTGCCAAATTTGTGGACAGCCACACTATTCAAGAAAGACAGAAATCAACAACAACAAAACAACAACAATATAAATAGTTTCATGATGTAAAAATGTAACTAATGTCTTACAATGTAAGAGAAAGATTCGGGTGTCTTTTTAACCCTCAGTGTTGAAATTCAGGCTTGTTGTGATTATTAAATGATGAAATTGCGGGAAAATAAAGAGTAATTTTCACTCTCTGGCTGCCGGACTCGTGGAAATAAACAAGGTGGCAGTAATGCTCTGATCTAGTGGCCAAGTGGACCAGTGGTGAGAGAGAAGCTGCCACTGGACACTGCACAGTTTTCATACTTGGCTGTGACAGGCAGCAGAGATGAATTTTCTGCCTTTGCTCTGCATGCAGTTGCTCCATAAGTCACGTGCGAAGGGTCCCGTGACACATATTAAAACATTTCTGTGGATTTTCATTAGAGGAGCGTGTTATTATTCAGGATCTGGGAATTCCCTTTCCTTTGAGGGGCACCGCAGGAATGTGTCTGTCTCTTATCCCACGTAACCCATGTTTGTATGTGGCCGGGCGGAATACCTGCGTGTGTGTACAGTATGTGCGTGTGTGTGTGTAAACACAGACACACCGCACACGCCTCACGTACACCTTGAGCAAGCTGCCGTTGCTTACCTAAGATTCCCTCGAGGTTTGCCTTCAACCCACCAATCACACGATCCCAAACTGCTGTAACACACACACACACACACGTGCTCGCTGTGGATTCACACACAAACGTCTGCCCCCGCAGTTCAAAAAGGACGTCGCACAGAAGTCCGCTGATGTTTTTACACTCAGCGGTGCAAATACTGTGGTTAGTAAAAACATTCGGAGTCAGCCAGAGTGTGAAGACGTCCTGACAGCCGGGAGTGGGGGCTCGTAATTGTGCAGAACTCGAACCGTCTCGCTCTCTTGACCCTCAAAACCAGCGTCTACGTAGTGATTGGACGGAGCATAATCATTCCGCACTTGAGTTAATTGAATGGCTGTCGGTTCAGGTGATTGTTTATGAGCGTGGATAATCGTTTCAGACGAGCGTGTGTAGATCCTTTTGGGAAAGAGGTGTGTTTGTAAGTCACAGCTTCAGAAACGTTTTTATCACAAATTCTAATTCTAGGAGAACGTCTCAGTCCTCACAGTGTGTGGTTATTCAATCTGCTACGTGTCTGTGACGCACATGCAGCTGAGATGGTTCCACTCCTGCTGCTCCTGCTGCTCCTGCACACGAGAGCTGGTTTGGAACCTTCTGGAAAAAGGAGTGATGAGAGATTTTCTTTCACGCTCACAACCTCTGCAACGTTTGGAATTTAGAGAGAGCAAAAACGTATGTGTTAAAAGATTGTTGCACTGGATTTGAAACCTTTTAATTAAGTAAAAGGACAAATACACTTTTCTACTTGAGTAAAAGTGTTTGCTTTTAAATGTACTTACAGTGTTAAAAGTAAAAGTATTCACCAAGTATTGCCTATTTTCTAATGCAGTACATTATTAACTGTGCTTACTGCTTAATTTAATATAAGAATAGCACAGACTCTGTTATGTCTAATGTTTCCTGCCCGCTCTGATTGGATCAGTGGATCAATTCCCTTCTTGTTATTGATTACATTTGTAAAAATGTAGTGGAGTAGATGTTCATATATTTGCTGATATACGTGTAAAGTACCTGAAAATCGAATTAAGTACAGATACATGAAGAATGTACCAAAGTACAGTATTGAAGTAACTGTGCATCAACCCAGTGCTGGATTGTAATTTATTTATTTTATGGTTTGTAATATAAATTTCTTTGCATCAATATCCTGAGGCTGAACACTTAACCGACCTTGAGACGTGGCGGACCAATCAAACGTCATGTTGTCACCATCCTACTCTGATGGTGACGACCAGTTTCCTGTGCATCAGCGATGGTTTTTCCAGTTCAAACGAGCCAGAAAATCGCCGGCTTCTCAGCACAGGGAAGATAATTACAAGCAGTTTCTTCACACGCGGCGCCACAAGGATTAAACTCCTTCATTTTGAGATTAACTTTAAGACTTGTTGCTGCGGATTATTTACCTAAATCACGTCATTTAAGAACGGTAGATTATGGACAGATGACAGTAAAACAGTAGTTTACATTTTGAGCAGTCGGTGGAAAGGAAGAGGAGGTTATTCATCTTATCTAAACTCCTACGTTATCTATTATTTGACTTAAAACCAAGCACTGACGCATTTCACATCTTTACCTCGAAACGACACACAGAATGAAGTTAGACTATCAAAATAAAAGGCTGTTTAAGGGATAACAAGTTGACGTGAAACACTGTGGAGGCAGAGGAGCGGAGTCAAACTGAAATGGGACTAAAACAAGGGGAGAGTGAAGTGTGTGTGTGTGTGTGTGTGTTGGGGGGGGGGGGTAAACAGAGATCACTCAGCTGATCGAATGCAGAGACATTTGGGCGGAGAAATGACCTCTGGTGTCACCTCGTCAGCTGGAAAACAGGTTGAATCGAGGCTTGAAATTGGCTCGGCTCTTTTTGTGTGTGTTTGTGTGTGTGTGTGTGTGTGTGTGTGTGTGTGTGTGTGTGTGTGTGTGTGTGTGTGTGTGTGTGTGTGTGTGTGTGCGTGTGTAGCACTACCTATCTGCAGGTCTCTCAGACCCTCAGAACAACTGCGGAGCGAGAGAGCAAAGGTGAAGGAGGAAAAAAAGACAGAGAGAGAGAGAGAGAGACAACATTCCTTCATTTGCTTTTCCAGCCAACCTGTCTCCTGTCCTCCACCCCTCCCTCTCTACCTGTCAGGAATGCAGTTAGTGAGCCTGTGGAACAGCCAGTCTGAGGGATGGGGATGCACACACACACACACACACACACACACACACACACACACACACACACACACACACACACACACATACATACACACGCATTAATATTATCGACCAATATCATTTTATCACGCAGCAATATTAGTGTTTCTTTTGCCAATGAGGAATACAAAGTTTTAGCCCAGAGATCAATGACAAGTGTATTTTCTTAATCTTTAAAAAAACGTTTATTGGTATTTTCCAAAAAAAATGCAGTGTTGGTCAGGCCATACACATGCACACACACACACACACACACACACACACGTACACACACACACACAGAGCCCCTTCCTCCGTGTCCATTGTCCACCCCTCCTTTTCCTCCCGTTTCCCATCTCTTCCCATCCCTCCCTCTCTCTCTCTCTCTCTCCCTCCCTCTCTCAGACAGCTGTTGTGTTGAGGTTACAGTACACCTTGTGGAGGGGCCCTCCCTTTCATCTCTCCCAGCGGTTTTATGGCGCTGTGTGAATGTGCGAGGCTTTTTAATTAGGCTCTGCACCCAGACAGGCCCCAAGGCTGAGGCAGCGCCACTCTGTCTGAAGCTCGCTCACTCCCTCGCTCCATTCCTTCCTTCTCTCGCCTTCTCTCTCTCTCTCGCTCTGTCTTTCTTTTCTTTCTAGTGTGTCACCTACTGTAATCCTCAATTCTCTCTATTTTTCTCTCCACTGCTTGTTATCTTGCACAGATTATCACTTCTTTTTCCTCTGTTTCAGCAAAACAAGCCCCTGTACTCGTTTGAGGACAACGCAGACTACGTGTATGATGTCATGTGGTCACCTGTGCACCCCGCCCTCTTCGCCGCCGTGGATGGCATGGGTCGCTTGGACCTGTGGAACCTCAACAATGACACTGAGGTAGGTGTAGGTGTAGGTGTGTGTGTGTGTGTGTGTGTGTGTGTGTGTGTGTACCTGTGGTTGGATATTGGTGATTATGAGTATTTGTTTTTGTGAGTTGATGTTTGTGTGTGTGTGTGTTTGGTGTCCTCAGGGCCTGTTCATTGGCCTCAGCCCCGAACCGCACAACCAAACCCCCTCCCATTAGCCCCACCCGCCGCCGCCAACCCTTCCACATCCCTTCCTACACACACACACACACGATATTCAAGATTCCCCTGTGGGCGTTTCCCACAGACCTGGCTTTAAATCACGCTCTGTGACATCTCCTCATCCCGGCTCCCAGCCAATCCTGCGAACATTCCTGCAACCTCTGTCCAACGTTCAGGCAACCTCAGGACCCCACCTCCCCCCCCTGTCCCGTCATCCTCCCTCACTGTGTCCCATCAGTGAAGAACACAGATGTGCAGGAGACCACGAGCCCAAGCCCGCAGTCCCGGGCTGGAGATGGATATAATCAAAGGAGAAAGTTCAGGACAGAGGTTGAGAACCTCAGAGCTGTGGGGCAACATTTATTTTAAGATGAGAGTCTTTATGGCCAGTAAATAACAGATCATCGTCTTCTTCAGTTCGTGTGGAGGATGTTAAATAGTAAATAAACACATCAACACTCGGAGAAGGCCACTTTATCTGAGATCAAATACATAGACCATGTAGCCACCCTGTCTAACAATATTTAAAAAATGTAAATGAATGGGTTTTCTACTGACCCATACTGCATTCCTCCACTAAGTTTTGTATAAATCTGTCCTTTAGTGTTTGCATAAACTGTGTGAAACATACAAACCAACAAACAGAAAGGAAACGGGTGACTGATTTTATTCAAAATAAATAAAACCTATTTTGTGAGGACTGATTCATTCAAGCAAACACAGATTCACGCTGTCCACTATTAGACAGGTTTAAGTCTTTGAACTTCTAGAAATCTTGTCTCCTTATGTCGTGTATTGATTTTAAGCATTAGCTTCATATTTGGGGAAAACACTTCAAGGGCCAATGATAGATGAGTAGATCAAAAACTTGAATTGAGTCTTGAAACTTATTTCTCTGATCTAAATGGAGTGAAAACAAAAGTTTCTGTCTCATATTTTATTTTTATTTTAACAAACAGGAACACGATTGTGTTAATTATAGAACATTAGACATATCTCGCTAGTTTTCCCCCTTATTTCCAGTCTTTATGCTAAGCTAAGCTAAGCGGCCTCACATGTAACCACGCGAACATGAATGTGGACTCAGTCGTGTCTCGCCTCTCAGCAAGAGAGCAGATATAATGAACATCTCAAAATGTTGAACTGTTCCTTTAAGAGGAAAAGTTGCATTACAGTGAAGATTCAGCCGTGAGTCTGTGAACGACACTTTACTCCAACTCTCGAGGAGGAGAAGGAGGTTCCGGACCTTTGATCACTCAGGTAAAAGTAGGGATAAAAGCATCCTCCATCCCCCTCCGCTCTTGGTTTCCATGGAGACAACATCCAAAGGTGCCTTCAGCCCTGATACACGTCTGCATGTCTACACACGTTCTCCTCCCTCTCTCACAGATGCTCTTTTGCTCTCGCTCGTCTCATGCTCCCGCGAGCCCCCTTGGCACTGTACACAAATTGATCAGCGGAGATTTTGAGGGTGAAATCACTTCCATTGTCTCATCTAATCTCTTTTTCTTCTTGTTTTAACCCCATCGCGCTCAGTCGCTGATCCCATCACCAGCGCTGTGTCGTCCCTCTGCGCCACAGATGGCAATTTTCCCATGGTTCCCTCAACAGCGGCCTTTTCACTGACAGAGGAAGAGTTCATTATCCACGGCCTAACTCGGCTAACAATGCGCTTTATGAGAAACATTTGCTCAGACACACACACGCGCGCACACAAACGGATGTACCAAACACACACGCACACACATAAACATAAACACACATCCAGTCACACACAGGCAGTCTAATAGCAACAGACGTCCATTGTTGACATCATATTAAAAACACACAGTCGTAATGACATTAACGGAGCAGTGCGGCGCGCCTGGTTCTCATTTCCACCAACACACACTCACGATAACACACACACACACACACACACGCACAGCCAATACACATACAGTAGGGATCCATTGGAGCGGAGCAGTGGAAGCTAGCAGACTAATGGCAGCCAGTCTGTGGTTAGCGCTGCTTTAAATACGCAGGAGCTCGGCGTGTGAGGCGAGCTGATGCCAGGGCCTCTGTCTCCACTGGTGACATGTGTCAGACTCGCCTGCCACATGTCAGGAACAGTTTATGGAAACGCTGCAGATGGTTTTAGGTTTTTCAAGGTGCAACACGAGCGCCGCTGTTTACTGAGCAGAGCACCGGGCTCGGCCACAACAGCAAACACCAAGCCAGTTATTATGTTCCATACAGTAAATATAGTCGCGCGTTGAAGGAGAAGTTGTGAATTTGACGGCCATGTTTGTTTGACTTCTGCCCCTTTTTAGGTCGTAAATTTGTTCTGTCAGTTAAACTGCAATAGAATCGTTTTCCAACAAACTTAAAGGAGAATAGTTAAAACAACATTTAGGTCCTTAAGTAAAAAGTCACTGGGACTGGGACATGAAAGTGTCGTTTTTTTTTGTTTTTTTTCAGTGCATTTTGCTTGGGGGAGGTTGTTGTTTTTAGATGCAACTGTTTTGAAACTAACCCACAAATTCACTCGTTCACTCTTGGCAAACGGCAGAGATCATAAATAAAATCTAAAATACCAAACAAACTGGATTAGCAGCTGTAAACAAGAAGAGAAATCTACAGCCGGCACAGTGGCGGCCTGCAGGAGGCAGACTGGAGCGGACATCGCTTTGATGGATTTCATAACGGTTCTTCAGAAAGATTCACACAGTGTTGACACTTATTTTTAAAAGTGATGTTACACAGTGTGATGCAGCTTATGAAAGTGAAGAAAGAATTTACTTATAAAATGAAATGACCACTCAATACGTAATGTTGATATTTAAATATCACAGTATTTAAGGCCCCCACTAAATTGAGATAATTTAAGCACATAATATATAAAAAAAATCGATGTACATTTCTCACGATCACTTACTCCATGTTGATCGTCTGTAAATCAATCTGAGGCAGCGGTAAAAGTGATTAAGGTACATTGCAGTTTCTTACAAACTTCCCAGTTTCCAATACGTTTCATGTATATTGTGCAGTTTTGTCCAAGACATGTTTTGATTGAGATATTTTGTTGTTTGTTGAACCAGGTCCCAACAGCTAGCGTGACCATTGAAGGCGCGTCGGCCCTCAACAGGGTCCGCTGGGCCTCAGGAGGGAAGGAGGTGGCTGTGGGCGACTCCGAGGGACGAGTGTGGATCTACGATACTGGAGAGGTACAGATGATGATGATGACGATGATGATTATAATAACCATGAACACTTATTAAATTCACCGTAAAGCAGAAACACACCTATGTCTCTGAGCAGAATCTTTATATGGTATCCTCAAAAAGAGCAGGATGAGCGCTCCTTGCTTTAAGGTACAGATTAATCATTACAGAATAATAAGTGTGACATTTTAAATAGTGTTGTACTCACAATTACACATGAATATTTATTATGACTCAAGGTCTCAAGGTTTGGTATTTTAAATCCTGGGTGCATGATTATGAGTGAACCGCAGAGATCACATGTATTGTAGTTTTACTTCAGTAGGTTGAAATATCTTAGTCGCTGAAATTGGATTTTGTTTTCTCGCTAAACATCAGTTAGATCTCCTCCCCTTCTCCTGATTTTACCAAAATAAAGTTGTATGAGAAACATGCAGCAAGTAGAGAAATCATGTACGTTACAGTGACTGGACCCGGTTTTATAAATTCCTGCAGTTTACATAACACGAACTGTACTTAAGTGTTTTCATGTATATGTGGTCGACTGCGTTTGTTTAACCACGTGAGCTGAAAGAGCAGAAATAAGTGCATTTTTAACTGCAGAACCTCCACACGCACCACAACCAACTGTTTTAGGTCTTGTCGGGCTGTATGTTTACCCAACTGACAGCATTGCCCTGGACGTATGGGATTTCTTTTTTCTCTCTCTCAGTAAAACGGCCTCCACATGACTTTGCCATCACCACAAAGGCGGCCAACCTCCCGGCCGGACCCCGTTCCGCTCTCTCATGGTCGGAGGGCTCTGGTTAGGATCCCCATGTGAGGGGAGCGACTGCCTAGCCGCTCGGCTAATTTTAGTTTCTTGGAGCGAGGCTCAGCTGAGCCGGTGGCCTCCACGCTGGGTGGATGGTCGCGGAGAGTCAGAAGTGAAGCGGGGTTGAAAGGTTTTATGGCTCCAAAAGAGGGCGTGTGTTTGTGGCGGTGGCGACGGGGGTGTTTTCTCCACTGCTAACCCCCGAGCTAAAACTAGGAGTTTGTGTGTAAAGTGTGCGAGGAAAAAAAAAAGAGATGCCTGCAATTCCATCCAGGAAAATTGAAAAATACATACTTTTATTTCGGTATTATTTACTCAGTACATATTAGATTTAGGTCATTTATGAGGTGGGAGCAGGGATGTTTTGATTAGACCTTTGCTTCAGATCCGGGTCGTCTGATGACATGAAAACCTTCCGGACCTGCAGCGTCTCTTTTCCCATCGGAGCCTCTGATCTGTTGGTGCTGACGTCGCTCAGGCACCGTGCAGACCATGTTCTGGCAGAGCCCCCCCGCTGCGGTCGGCCCAGCTCCGTGGGGGGTTGAAGGGGAGTGGGAGGGGGGGGGGGTTCCAAAATGGCTGCGTCCTCCTCCCTCCTCCTGGTTCCTGTTTAATTACAGCCTGGCCGTGCAGAGCGGTTGCAGACAGCCTGGGTGGCGGCCGCGGCTCCTGTCCCACTCCCTCTGACTCCCAGAGCGCTCGGCTCCAGCGAGAGACACTTAGAGCAACGACGCTCAGTCTGACAAGTCCTTCATTAGCGCCGGTCTCAGACTGCTCAGCCTCGCGAGCGGCTCGGCTCCGGGGATGATGGTGTATCACTGCTGATGCCAAACTCTGCACAGCAGTTAATGATACTAAGCCGTACGGTTTTACAAGTCTGGGAAATTATCATAGCGTCAACTAGTTTTCTCTGTTGTTGAAGTTTTACAAAATCATCGACATGGAATGTGCCCTTGCATGAGTTTGTTGCCAGAACACATTGCATTGTGGGAGGAGTTGAGTCTGGTTCAGCCCTCAGGTTATTGTTGATATCATATCATTGCCTCCTGTGACATTAATAACTAGAATGTGACTCAGTAGCAGATCTCCACCAAGAATTTAAAATTCACTAGATCCAGACCTTTATTTGCATCTGCACAAATTGCACATATGACATTCACTTAGTTCTTCTCTTAAGGTGTCCCCTAAATATGCCAGATTTTTTGTTTGGAAAATCTGTTAAAATGTCAGAAACTAAATGTTTAAAAAAATTATTTAAAAAATATTCCTCAATCGGGCCCCTTGTCCATATCAATGTCCCATGTTTCTACTTAGTTTCATATAGATATAGAGTCTTTGCGTTATCCTGCTGATAAACAGACTGAATAACTAGAAAGGTCCAAAGTTCACAAGAAGCTAATTTTTTTTATTTTATAAACTTCCATAAATGATTCCCTGGGAAACGAAGAAGATGTTGAACAACATCTTGCGTCTTTAAGAAAAACATCATGGATCCTTCCCCTGATCCAGATCCAAACCAAAATTTGGTGGATTCCTCCCTGATCCGTTCTGCATCCTTCCAGTTTTGTGGGAATCTTTCTTCTAGTTTTTGTATAATCTTGCTGATAAACAACCAAACAAAACCTCCTTGGCATCATGAATAAAGTCGTCTTCTCAGCATCTTCAGTGGTGATTCTCTGCTGTGACATCAAACAGTGAAAACGGTTCTATAACCAAACAATCATCCAGTGCTTGATGCCACTCACCTGTGTTCCTGTGCTGTTCCCTCCAGCTGTCCGTGGCCCACCCAGACGACTGGGGCCGCTTCGCCCGCACCCTGATGGAGATCCGTGCCAACCGGGCGGACGGCGAGGAGGAGGGGCCTATGGAGCTGGCTTCATAGGAGAGGACTCAGACCAAAGCGCAGCCAATCAGAGACCCGGTGTGCTTCTCTTGGTGTCACTGTAGCATGTGCTTCTCACTCCGTTTTTTCATGTTTCTCCACCTTTGTGTTCATGTTCCCGTCCGCTGTGTTGTTGCATTTGCTCTCCTGTAAATGCAAACTGTCTAACGGGTAAACTGTTGATCTCCACACTTATTAATTGGTTTGACGACTCAATGTGACTTGTGGCTTGCGGCCGGTGAGCCTGCAGTATTTACCAAGTGGCCGTCTTATAGCCTTACGGAGATGTGTGTACTGTAACGACGCTTTGCACTAAAATAAAGCAGGGTCCATAGACTAGTCATGTATTGTTTACAAAATGTCACGTTCACGTTCTGTTGTTCTTCTCTCTCTCTCTGTATCGAGCCTGCATGCGACACATTCCTGAAATGTTCCAGACGCGTGAGTACAGAGTTAGCGTGGAGGCGTTTTCACACGTGGTGGCTGCTTTGTGTCAAGAAACGGAATCGCGTGTGGTTCGAGCACTTTTTTTCTCTTTTGTTCTGATTGAGATGTGAATTCTTTCATGAACTGTGACGGTCGACAAAAAGCTGCAGTGTGTTGTAACGCAGAGTGCTCGCTGTGAATGTTCACCATTAAAGCAAAGCTGAGGTACTCATGTCTTTCTTTCTAATCATGAAAATGAACAACGTAACTCCACCTCATCCCACTATCCAGACATGAAGCCAATGAACCCATCTTGTCCCATCCACTAACTGGAGGAAACAGGGTTTATGACCTTTACTGGAACCAGCCAACAGGGGGCGATCAAGGCACTTTGGTTTCACTTTGTCGACCATCTTTAGAAACAATCTACAGCTCAAACAACGTGAATGAAAACTCTGGCACACGTTCAGTTTACTAATATAAGTTTGTTTTTACTCACATGTTGCTGCCATACGTAGAGTAAGGCACGTTTATTATTACTCACCATATGTAACTCTACTTTCTCTGCACAGTTTGAGATACTCCGGACACACTCCAGAGGTGCAGCTGGTGCCAGCTCTCCCTCTCTCTCTCTCTCTCTCTCTGATATCTACACATCTGTTCTGTACACGTTTAGACCTGAAACCAAACGTCTCACAACAGTAAACATTGTGTACATTACACTGTCTTTACATTCAAGTACTTTTTGGTCAAATTCTTCAAGATACATTCGATTGAAATGTGCAACTCAGGACCAGAGGAGCCGTATAGATATGAAAATATGTCTCTGGATATCTCGTATATACACAGGTGCCACATGTATGATTGAATATGTTTTTAGCTATGTGGTCGTATGAGGCATGTGCTTTTGTGTAGAAAGCAACAATAGGAAGACACTGGAAAAAGCTGCAACTGTTTGTAGTTATGGATACACTGGTCCAAAGCAGTTAAGTTATATTTAAACTATAGATATATATATATACAGTATATTTAACATCTATCAAATTAAATATATATTTGTGAGAAAACGATAAATAATTTTAAATTATTATGTGAGCCCTCTCTTTCACTCACCCCCCCACACATTGACAGTGAGCAAAATCAAGGGGTTTTTGCAGGGTTTTTCGCCTCCACCGTGTGGCGTGGGAGATGGAGTCCAAACTTGCTCTCAATGCCAGCGAGCGTGGCCACGGCCAACCTGAAGCCTCCGATGTGGTCAGGGTTGGGCGCCGGCAGGCTGATCCGAGACTCCGGGGTGGGCTCCAGGCCAGCCGGCTTTCTGCGGTGGGGAGTGGGGAGGTGGGAGGTGGGGTGGAGGGGTGCAGAGGAAGAAGCCAGGGGAACAGTGAAACAGGCAATGAGTAAAAAACTGTTCCAACAACATACGTTCAAGAGGTAATTTGAACCAAACAGATGGGAGTTTTATTGTCATTATTAAATCTCAAATTACATTGATCCCATTAAATAAACGTCTTAATAGAAAATCAAAAGTGGAAGATTTGTCCCTTCGAGCTGTAGGGAATTCTCTGAATGTTCTGATCCTCGGCCAACATGTCACGGACACATGAAGTCGCCCCAAACCACGGTACTGAATATTCACTTGATTTGGTTTCACTCTGAAGCTTCTGGGAGAAAAAGGCAGCTTCATGTAAAAGCAATGAGCTGTCCAGCCTGTACATGCGTGTGCAGCCCAGCTGTCTGTTACTAGGGGCAATTTCTTTGTCATTTTTTGGGAACTGCACCGCCTCTTGCTCCCCCACCGCTCCTCTTAAACCGGAGAGAACCAAAGAATTATCCCTGAGAGTGACCTATTTGCAGGAGGAGAAGGAGCTCGTTTCAGTCCCAGAAGTGGCAGAAGCACATGTACAAGTCAAATGGGAGCTGTCGGGCCTGATCACGGGGCGCTAAAAACCCAAAATTTGAGAAAATTGTCACATGCAGAGTCTTTGAGTGAGGGCTTCGGCCTGTCAGCTCATGTGCTCGGAAATTATTTTTTGGTCTCGTGGCATTTCTTTTTCTCCCGGAGAGAGAGAGAGAGGAGGGGGAGGCAGCTAGCGACCGCGGAGACGAACCCCGCTGCTCGAGGAGGTTTAATAACCAGATGAACTGATGAACATGTGAGTGAAGCAGAGAGAGAGACACTCACCGTCCGCCGAGGTCCACGTAGAGCCAGCGCTGCAGGAGGTCAGAGGTCACCAGGGTCAGGAGCGGAACACTCGGGCTGTCGGAGCAAGTGAGAGACGACTGGAGACAAGTTCACATCGTAATCTACACAAGTGCATGATCGAGGGCTCGGTTTCACAAGAGGACAGATTAAATCAGAGGCTCTTCAACTAAATTCAATATATTTAAGTGTGGAATTATTTATACAAAATTATTTTTCTCATTTAGAGTATTTACATTTAGATAAGTTACCAGATAAATTACGATTAAGCTGGTTATTTCACTAACAATAATGATGGTATTATAAGAATATGATTAGACCCTTACAGGATAAGCAGGATGGACTGTTGGATGGATGATGGATAGTTCCTCCCTCTTACATGGGATGATAAAGCACTACAATTCACAATTCACATTCTATTAACACTCAAATAAAACCAAAATAAAAACATCAGGTACAAAGTTAGATGTTTTTCTAAAGATTTTGCCTACATTTTCTAGAAATCTGTTTCCCGTATTCCTGGTAACAAACTTTGCTTTATCTTTGACTGATGTTTAATCCTTGCATCTTTTTAAAAGAATATTACCCATAAATATACAGTTAGAAGTTGTTCTTCTTTCGGAACCAGTTGTTAAAAAAATACATTGCAGCCCTTTTCAGGCTCTGTAGCTCTGAGAGATGAAACCTGGACCAAACCCGTCACTGCAACTTGTAAAGTTACATTTTGTGAGTAAATGTTAATGATTGAGAAAAATTATATTTCTCATTAATGCTTTATGAAATTCTCTCAAATTATTTTAAGAGATTTTAGGGAGAAAATCTGTAACTAAAACATTTAAAAGTCCAATTCACTACCGCTCTTCTTTTTGATTCCATGACTGTACCTCCAGCTCCTTTCCAGAAAGCGCCGGGCCCCTCTTCTCGAAGGGTCTTCCAGAAGCATCCACCAGGCCGCTGCAGGAGGTCTGACCAGCACGCGCCGCCACCTGTAGCCTGGTCTTGATCACGTTGGCTGGGGTCACCAGAGAGGCCAGAGAGGCCTGGAAAGACACAAAAATACGAGAGCTGTTGAGTCTCGTGTTTTCTTTTTTTCCTTTCTTAACAGTCGCATGTGTTTGATTCTAAATAGAGCACATATTTAAAATCAGCCCTAACCAAATGACATGATTTGTGTGAAGCAGCCATAGGCGACTGGCTGAGATCTTGCACATCGTCCTCACAGCGGCTGATAGAGTGGTTTTACTGTTCTTTGTTCCCTCTTTTAAAACACCTAATCTTCCAGCTTGACCGTCTTGCTGCAGGCTGCATACGTACACTGTACACAAGTAGGGGCCAATTTCCATCAGTTCACCATCAACCAATCCATATTACCAGCGAGGCCATTATTTAATCTCTTCCTTTTCCCTTCCTCTCCTCCTTCTCCCACCCTTATTACAGCTGTTTGAAAGGGGGCCAGACAATGGCCGGTAATGACGGCAACGCACACTGTGCCACACGTACCACCGAGAGTGACTGGCTGACTAAACCCCCGACCCCACACCACCACACACACACTAACACACACACACACACACACACACACACACACACTCCAGCCACTTCAGCCATGAATGTGCTCAATCATTGATGGCTTGGTCATTACCATCAACTGCCCTCTTGACAATTTGCACTGACTTCTTGGGATTTGTAACGGCAAAACGAGCTATTCAGCGAGCCTGATCAACTCAGCGCTAGGTTGCACCCAGAGGAGACTGACCACCTGCCCTGAACTGAGCCGAGGAGATGAGAGGAGACAAGGACATGTCGAGCAGAACTATTATTGATAACAAATGATCGGAAGATGTAGAAACTCTGACGTTATTGAAAATTGCAAACATGAACTGCTGAATAATGGCCGAATGGTGAACTTCATTAAAATTAGGGCTGAGCAAGTTAACTCGTTTCAATCGAGTTAACTCATCACTTGAGTTAACTCGATTGAAAAATTATTTTTTTCTCTATTAACTCAGGTTTGATTATTTATTGTTTTATTGTGAAAGTCAGGCTTTTATTTTGTGAAAGGCTGTTGCTGACTGCTGCAGAACAGGAAAAAAGAAAATAATTGGCAGATAAACAATCAAGTTAACTCATCACTTGAGTTAACTCGATTAAAACGAGTTAACTTGCCCAGCACTAATTAAAATCCATTAATTCTGTCTTTATTACTGGTGTAAGGACTAAGTGTTGTTACTGGATCCTCAAACCCCCATCATTGAACATGTTGGACAAAGTATTTTCCTTAAAAATCAATCTGTTGATTATTTTCTCCTCTTAATGTTTTGATTGATATAAATTTGCTTTACAATCTGTACAGCGCACAACAGCTTCTACATTAGAGGAGGGATTTCATTTATAGATGCCATGTGTCTAGAAACAGACTGAATTTAGTTTTTTTTTTAGGTGACAATATCCCAGAATCTCTGTGTGCATGCTAGCCAGTCATCTCTCATGTTCCCGGTTTTTAACTTGTAAAAACGTTGCTCCATAGCACCTCTGGTGGTGAAAAAGTGCCTTTACAGCTCACTGTGTGTAAGATTTAGGTGAATGGGATCTATTGGCAGAAATTGAATTTAAAATAATACTAACGATGTTTTTACTAGTGTTTAATCATCTAAATGGTACGTATTGTACGTAATGGTACATATTCTTTAACCTAGAATGGACCCTTTATGTTTAAATACTTTATATTGACATCTTGAGCAGGGCTTCTCTACGGAGGCTGCCATGTTTTTTGCCCAAACTGGACAAACTAAACACCTTTTGAGTTTTTGACAACTGAAGCTTACCACAGGTTCTCTTTCATGTTTGGAAGGGGAGGGGGAGGTGAGGGGTATTCAGCTGCAACATACAACTTCACCACTAGATATCACTAAATTCTACACACTGAACCTTAAACATTGACAGAAAATTGAGGATCAAAATGTTTGGTAATTTTGCTTGAAAAGTCATGATTGAACGATCATAAAAAAAATTGCAGATTCATTTTCTGTCAATTGACTAATCAAGTTTCACTTGTATTTAACTTGAATAAGAATATTACTATAGTCTAGTTCAAATAATGGGTTGACCAAAATAGAAGAAATCATTCTCATCTATATTCATTCTACAGTCTTCCTAAAAACTCCCCCCACTACTCACATTCGCCAATAAAGAGCTAATGCCACTCGGAGATGTCCAACACTGTTCTTCACCGAGCAGAGTAATGCCTCGCTAAATAATGCTGTGCAAACTGAGCGTGTAATTCAATTTCCTGCGCTGCCTGTAAAAGACTAATTGCCAGAATGCTGCAACCGCTGATAAATATATACGTGACAGAGGGATGATAAACGTGTCGCAGCAACGAAAAAAATAAAGAAATCATGAGGCTCCTTTCTGCTCGGAGTCTGTGGGCCGTGGCTGCCAGTCCTGTGGTGAGGAACCGGAGTAAAAATGGAGGAGGGACGCTGGATTTATGAGTTTTTCCGTGTTGTGCCGTGAGGCTTTGCGTCAAGAGGCCAGTGCTGCTGACACATCTCCGAGGACTCAAAACAAATATTGAGTCTTTCATGCAAATGTTGTAAAGCTTTTTAACTTGGCCAGAGAGCATTGAGCTGCTATAAGTGTTTTCTTAAGGATAAATCCAATATTAAGACTCAAGGCTTTGGATGGATCATGTTTTCATGCAGAGGATAAAGTTGTTAAGTCCTTGGATGTTTTGGTCTCCTTGCTCACTGCACTAAACTAAAGCTGACTACAGATCGGACTGTACACATGCATGCAGTGTGAACATGTTAGAAGTATGCACGAGCATGTTTGCGCAGGGGTGTGTGCTTTCTGGACGTGCGTGTGTGTGTCCATGTACAATATATTAGGGTTGGAAAGCCTCCCTGCCGGCCTGCTTGGCAAGCATGTGAGGCGCTTCCCTGCAGCGGAGCTCCAAAACCCCAATCACCGAGCAGCTCTAATTAGCAGCTACCGCCATGGAGCCTGCGGTCAGAGGCTGCCTGGCTTTCAAACTCCGGGCTCCGCTACTGTTACTGCAGGCGTGTGGAGGTCTGAGGAGAAAGCACAGGGGGACCTGCTTTGCAGACTTTGCACACAACTTGTCAGCGCCAGAGATTTCATTTCATTAAGTTGGAGGCTCTGCACATTGTGTCAGCGACTGGAGCTGACTTTTGTGGCTCAATGTGGATTTTCAGATATAAAATAATGTATTTTCAAGAGACGGTCATGGGCACACTCTACAAGGCAGAGTTATTAAAATTAACTATATATTATTTCGACTCTAAACAAGCAACAGAGAATAGCAGTGTCAAACAACTGCACTTGGCTTCATGAGATATATTAAAACAACCAGCGATATTTTCTCTCCTCTTTCTAATACTGTTTGGTTATCGATGCTCATTTTCCCACAGATTTAAAAACTAGTTCCCACACTACAGAGAGTCCAGGGAGTGCTGTGCCACTTCAAGTGAGACGGTGACTCTCAGTGAGAAGTTGAATGTGAGTCATCGTAGAAACATCACATTTTATAATAACATAGATTGTATTTAATTTAAGTCAAACATGATCCATCTCGAACAGTCAGTAACAGCCCAAGTGCATCTATTTTCCTCATGGACAAAGAAAACTCATCCTACAATTTGATGTAATTGTCTGAATGTGATAAAACCATAAATATTTTCTAAATCATGCAGCACAAATGGACTGTTTCAGGTTCGATGCTACCTGCAAGAATCAAATTATAATGACTACATGCTCCTATGGCCTCCCTGCATAGAACAGCCTGTAATACAGAAATAATAATGTTTACTCGTTGTTTCGGGTTTAAAGGTTACCAGAATAAAAACCAAGGAATATTTTCTCATAATATTTAAAAAGAAAAACCTCAGTAGGTAATTTCCCTGCTTTCATTTCTCCTTATTATTGTGTGTACACACAATTATGTGTTCTCATGCCCATGAAGTTTATAAGTGAATCTTGTAAACAGGCGAATCCAGGAACTCTTTTAACATGGTGATGTGGGGTGGAAGCCTGGGAGGAGGTATGAGCTCTCTGACCACTTCTTTTTAAGGATGGCATGAATTTGCCAGCTCGCATGGAGAGGCAGTGAAGATGAAAGCTTTTTACCTGCCAGAGCTCCAGCAAACAGCATCTTGGCTGGCGCTATCCTCCCGTCCTCCTCAGTGAGGTAAGCCTTGATGTGAGAGGGGAAGCAAATGGCCGAAAAGGGGATGTCCCTCAGAAAACAGGCCTTGGAACCCTGGAGACAGAGAAGCAGAGGTATTTCAGGCCAATATGTTTGATATAGAGGTGAAATCTCAAAAACAAAGATGGAAATAAGCAGAAAGGAGAGCAGAGAAACAGTGATTGAGTTTAGGGGATTCCAAACCTTGACTTCTGGCTCTTGGCTCTGAAGTTGTTTATTTTTCAAATGCGAAACATCGAATTCAGAAACAAAATATTCCAGCATTAACTATTTCCAAAAGTCTGCCGGGATTTGATATAACAGCGTGAAATATTGACCAGAACATGCAACAGAAATCACGTCTCTCCATAAGCAAACACTGTGTGTCCTCAGCTGCAGGTGAGGAGGGACGGGAGACGACTCCGAAAGCAAAGCAGACAGGAAAAGAGTGTGAAGAGCATAGGAAGACAGACTGGCTGAGGAAGATGGCTCCTCGTCTGCCACAGTAAACAACACTGTATCATCAAGCCTATTGAGTTTCCTGCTGTATTTTGAGCCTGTTGGCGTGCTGCCACCGTCTTGATAGAGCGACTACAGTCAACAGAAAGCGTTTAATGAGCTGGGCAGGGTCTCCTTTTGGACAGGCTTCATTTAACTCCTAAGGATAATCCTTTGGTTCCTCTGTGTACACACACACACAACACACACACACACACAGATAGAGAGAGGATTGGCAGATACCTGGGCGAGCAAGCTTCCCAGCGACTGAGACTAGAGGCACTTGCAGAGCAGCTCTATAGAGTATTGGAAGATGCAAATATTTTGTTGAGTAAGAATCTGCAGTGTTCTTCTACATGCAAGTGAACTTCATGTACGCTGACTTTTAAACGTCATCTGGATCCATATTCGTACAATGACAGCTTCCACCCTGCAAGGAATGGTGGCGCTAGTGCGTTAGCCACCCTACCATCCGGTAGCTCCTCCAGCAGAGGGTGAGCGTCAGGATAATTACCCTGACAAAGGCAGCTCTGTGCCTGGGTGCAGCCCCTCCGGAGCCAGCCCGTCTGGGGCTTGCAGGCTGGAGCTCGTCTCCTCCCCACCTCCTCCCCGCCACCAACACCGCTACTGCTTTCTCAATGCACTTTGTCTCCTCTCTGCACATAGACCGGCAGATGACTGCAACGAAGCTTGTGCATGAGCGTGCACGCACTGACACACACACACACACACACTCCTACATAGTCATAAATAGCTGTGAGTGAGCACACAAACACACCGACACAGGACCAGGTCGGCAGGTAGACGGAGACAAGAGGAGGCTCCACATTCTTTTACAGCCTCGTTAACAGAAGCAGGAGCTTTACATGGAATTGGTCTGTGATGAACAGTGGCCATGTCAACGCAACCCACACAGATACACCAGGAAAAAACAACAATCGACAAGTTTTCAATGTCAAAATCAATAAACAGACTATTCAAATTGAAGTCCTGAGTATTTGAAAAACTTTTTACTACTTGGAAATTGGACAAAACAAGTGTCATCACCAAACTTAGAGCAAAACGGGTCAAATTAACACAACCGCAGGTACGAGTGTGACATTTTCACAGTTGATTGTGTTTACAATCGGAGCAGAATCTCTCCTGCCAAGTTCCATCAACACTTATTTTTGTAATTTAATTAGCCGTGCTCGGTTTCACCCTGAGGGCTGATGTCTAGCCCGTTAAGCCGCTAATATTAGTGTTAGCCACTGATTTGTACAGCTCTTTGGTCTTAAGTGGTACAAATACTTTTTCTAAACACTGTGGCTGTGCACCGCACTGGTTAAAACAGACCGAAGTTAGGAGTCATAATATTTATGAAGGAAATTATTATGAAAATACAGGAAATAGGCTTTAAAAACGCGACAACACAACAATATTGCCATATTAGTGTGACACTGTAATCTTTCACGCTTGCTTTACTATGTGTCGGTGCATAATATCACACAGGCCTAATATGTTCAAACAGTGCACTGTAATTTTTAGCCGTGTGCCATTGAAAAATACCAATTATGGCAATTAAGGTTAACTACAGCTTTTAGCATAAATTGTGCCTTTTCTCGTTCTTGAAGAGGAAACCGCGTGGAACTGTTGATTTAAATGATGGCTGATATGGGGTAAGGTAATATGTTTAATTGTACAATATTTCCAAACAAATCACATATGATTTAGTCACAGCAGCAATGAGAAATAATGGAGTGTTGTAAAGTTGATAAAAATACATAGAATGGATACTGGACATCAAGCTTCAATATGCTGATTGATGTAACCTGAATTTATTGTTATATAGAATAAACAAAAAGACTGGGGCTCTCCTGAGTACAGGGTTAATTTCTTCAATCATTATTTTGTTCAATGTTCAATATCCTTTCACTGACATTTCACAATCTTATATTTTAACTGCTGAGAGTAAAATTTTTAAAACCCTGCCTGTGACTTGATACATCATCAAGCAGCAGTCCAGGGGCGAGAGAGCCTTCTCCATAGCTGCTCTCTCTCTTAGGAACTCTCTCTCCAAACTAATAAGAAACTGCACTGATTTTGTTGGTTGTGGCTCAGGAGGTAGAGCTGGTTTTCCACTAACCAGAAAGTCTGTGATTAGATTCCAGTCCGTGTTGCAAAGTGTCCTGAGGCAAAACACTGAACCGCAATTTCCTCCTAATGGCTGTACGTGATGTAGAGAATGTACTGCACATAGATGCACTGAATGGATGTGAGTGAATGGCTATTATAATAGTTTGTATCATTATTAGTAGTAGTACCAGGAGTATTTTGTTTTCTGGGACCGGAATAAAATGCTGACAAATTAGTCAAAATATATGAAGAAGTGTGTTTGTCTGTGTTGAGGCCAACATGCTGCTCATCCATTTAAACCAGAGTTTCATAATTTTCAATAACACATCAGAGCACCTGACATATAGGATCCTAAATGTCCACCTGACACAGTTCAGCCGTGTCACCTAATCTGTGTAAATTTCATTTTGCAATTTAAATATTTTACCCTCTGAACTAGAATTGAACTAAAGAGAGTGCATACAACCCGTCCCGTTAAATTCAACGGTCAATCAACTCCAGGAAAATGGTGACCCAATCTCACAATGTTAAAGAAAGTGAAAATATTTGGTTCCTCCCTGACCCGTAAACTACATCCACTCACAGAGTTTCCTGAAAATCTGTTCAGTAGTTTTCTACGGGCAGCTGTGTGAGCCATGACAGTGCACACACTACAGGGGAATCCTACAACAGTTAGTAGCCAAAGTTGAACTAAAGTGAACACCGAGCTCCAAAACATGTGTGTGTACAGGGGGATTCTGGGATTCTGGGATTCTCGATGGGAAGCGACTGTTGTGGCAGTGACAAAAAGAGACTGTGACAGCCGAGGGATGGCAGAAAATACGGTATTCAATTTCGGAACATGGAGTCCCTTTCCCTCTGCGACCCAACAGTTATAATTTTACAACAGAGAAAATTGCAGGAATAGTCTCTTTTGTGCATCTCTGAATTGCCCCAATTACATAACTCTGCTCTCTGATTTCAAAAGGACGTAAGCAAAAAATCTCAAGCATAGCAGAAAATGTAGTGGACTAAGTACAGAGGTCGAAAATTGTATGTAAAATAGTTTGATTTAAAATCCAGCTGAACACACAGCATCATAGACTCTGTCACCTTTCCAGTAAAAATTCATTCTTATTGAATATGGGTTTACAAAAAATATTCATTAGTTAAATTCTGGATTACATCTAATTTGATGCGTCCAGATCACACCAAACTAAACCACATGTTCCTGTCCTGTAGGTATATG
Source organism: Limanda limanda (assembly GCF_963576545.1). NCBI lineage: Eukaryota > Metazoa > Chordata > Actinopteri > Pleuronectiformes > Pleuronectidae > Limanda > Limanda limanda. Next base: position 10,218,715 of record NC_083654.1, on the reverse strand, counting down.
TGGATCAGACATAGGGTCAAACAGCCAGTGGATATAACAACACTGTCCCAGTTGCTTTGTTTGTGTGATGATCTTTACGTGACCTCAACAATGTTTCCCACCTTGTAAAGTCCGAAGAAGCCGAGGTTCCTGATGACGGACAGGGCCCTGACCCTTGACCCCGTGGTGATCTCTCCTGCCACCTGCAGACGGATCTTCACTATCTCCAGAGGGTTTGGTGAAGATCACCTGAGAGCCGCCGGCCTGAAGGAACACAAAGACAGAAAGAAAGAACTCAACAGAATGAAGGATTGGATAACGATAAACTCTCTGCTGCAAATGACACCAACTTTGAATGTTAATATTGTCTTTTGTATTTCAACGTGACATTTGGTGCTTTCCGCTGAAAAGTAGTGTTTTTTTCATCCACATCGAAAAACATTATGACACCATCAGGAGAGAAACAGTTTCTGTTGCCGAGCTTGTACACAAGGTCAGCGAGTGATGTCATTTAACGATAGTGCTGCCTCAGCAACCAGCTGCAGAACAAACATGTGGAGAGGAGGAGAGTCCAGGAGTGTGCCGGGAAATCCAGCTGATGCAGCCGGGTCTGTCAGCTGTTTGTCTTCCCCACCCGGACCCAGCGGGGACTCTCCCACTTCCCCTTTGCCTCTCTCACCTCTCACTTTGGGCCCTTGGGCAAACCTGTACTTGTGGAGGGAGGGCAACAAGACGGCAGCAAGTTCAGGCCGGTTTCTTCGCCTTGCAGGTCGGCAGAGCTTTTAAGTATAAGAGGGAGCTGCTGTGGTAGAGCTGAGGCGAGACAACCGGTTAAATGACGGCATTTACAGAATGCTTCTATAGATACCGAGAGATGCTGACGCCGATTGCTGATTTTTTTATTCATTTGCAAAGTGAACTTCTTACAACTTCTTTTCCCGTCACTGTTTGTCTCTTGTTGCCGTTTAACCATTGTCCCTCTCTCTCTCTCTCTCTCTCTCTCTCTCTCTCTCTCTCTCTCCCCGTCACTTTCATTCTTTGACCTCCGCTCAAACAATCTCCCTGATCTTTTCTAATATTGTCTCTCTCCCGCTGCGGTTGCTAGTGGTTACCGTCGCTGCACACTGAAGGGCGGAACATCGCAATTAGATAGCAATCGGTTGCCATGGCGCCACTTCTGTCTTAAATAGGCCTAGTCTGTTTGTTGTTGTTTCTCTCCTTTTTCTCCCCCCTCCTTTACCCGGCCCTTTATGAATGATGGATTGTGCTTGTTGCCTCTTGCCTTTTCGGGCGAAGGCATCACAGAGGAGAAGGAGAAGGGAGAGGCAGAGATCATAATCGTCTCATTGAAGGTGTGTGCAGCTGAGAGTGTAGTGGGCTACAGCTTTCCTTCCAGATCCAGCCACAGGCAGTGAATAGCAGGAGGGCTTCTGCTCTGAAGCTGCTACATCTCACAGCTAGCTCTTTATGACATGTTTTATGGAAATAACCTAGCTGATTACATGCTGCCTAATAGCGTGAGCATTAAGAGGCTATTGGCTCCAGCCACTAGCAGTGTTGTCTTATTCAATTGGATTGTAATGAGACTGGAGATGGAGATGTTGTTAACTCAAGGACCACAAACAACAACATTGTTCAGACAGATGAGGCGACAATTAGGCGTGACAACAAGAGATAAGAGGGGAGTGACAAAGCAGGTTTCTTTTCTCCGTGCACGTCGCCGTCCTGTGTTACGACTGTGGAAAAGAACTTAGAATGTGGGGGCCAGGGATGATTAGAACGGAGAGAATCAAACGAATAAACACAAAGAGAGCTAATGAGAGAGGGAAAGATAGTGAGACAGAAACAGAGAGAGGAGTAGTCAAAACAAGAGAAGTGAGGGAAGGTCGAGGTGGAGGCAGAGAGGTGGAGGGTTGTGATTATGGAGCGATGGCGTTGGCGGATTCCCAGGTAATTACAAGGCAAGGTGAACCTTAGAAACCTGGGACGTCAGCACCTTATACACGCACCACAGCTCCTGGCCATTTGTGTGTGTGTGTGTGTGTGTGTGTACTAGTTTTTGTTACCTCTTTAGGACCTTTTCCCATATAAACACTGACCTTGTCCGGACGAGTAGACCTCATGAGGACCGAAGCCTGAGGCAAAACATCACTGCTGAGGTCCTGGCTAAGGTTAAAGGTATAAGATGTGAATTGTGGTTAGGTTAAGGTTTAGGTTAGGCATGAATTGATGTTGACATAGTTAACGTTCGGGATAAGGTTTTGGTTAGACCGTCAATAATGAATGGAAGTAAATGCAAAGTGCTAATAAGGATAGCTGCAGGTCTGTGAGTGTGTGTATACTGCAAAAAGAGCCCCTCCTATTTGTATTAAACAGCCTTCACCCAATATGTGCATGTGTGTGTGTGTGTGTGTGTGTGTGTGTGTGTGTGTGTGTGTGTGTGTGTGTGTGTGTGTGTGTGTGTGTGTGTGTGTGTGTGTGCGTCAGATTCACAGATAATGTTTTCATACTTCACGACAGTCTTGAATAAGAAAACCATTACAAAGACTTAAACCAACTGTCCAAACTGTCATACATCTACAATGGAAATGAAAAGTGTTACTGTCCTGACTCGAGAGTCTCACTCCTGCTCCACCTCCTCCTCTTCCACCTCCTCCTCCTCCTCCTCCTCCTCTTCCTCCTCCTCCTCCTCTCGGCAGCGACCCATTAAGTATTTTGTGTAACTCAAGTCGTGAAACGCAGGCCAGTAAACTGCCAGATAAGCATCCAGCCAGCTCAGTCAACGGAGCATGCCATTCTTACCAAATAATCATTAGAAACTGGCAACCCGCGCTGGAGCTTAATGGTGCTGAGCCTCGGGTTTAGAGAGAGGGAAGAGGAGGGAGGAAAGGGAAGGTGAGAAAAGGAGCATATTGAAGAGGGGGGAAAACGAATAGACAGAGGTAAAGTGATAAGAGATAAGTAAATTAAGAAAAGGGAAAAGAAGGACATAGGAGGAGGGGAAATAGAAGAAGTATGACACATGCTTCATTACTAGTCCCTCTCTCTTTCCATCTTTTGCTTAATGTAGCATGGATCATCCGAGGCTGACACTGTGGTCCAGACCAACACTTTCACAGCTACCAAACGATATAAACAGATTTCATGTGCTGTGGCTGGAGCCTTGCTATAAACGGGGTTCAGGAGGGTTCGCCTTCTCTGTACGTGTGTGTGTGTGTATGTGTGTGTGTCTGTGTGTGTGTGTACACGTGTGTGTGTACATGTGTGTGTGTGTGTGTGTACGTGTGTAAGATAAAGTGGCAGGCAGAGTGCAGTGCCAGCACTAACACCAGGGCCTCAGCCAGGATGAAAGGAGCTGTCACGACGGCTCACGGAGGAAAAGAGGAAAAATCCATCCGTCCGCACTCCTCTCCTCTACGTTTATCCGCTCCCTCCGCCTCTGTTATGGTTCTGCTTCTGAATCCATATGGCTTGTATAAAATATAAAGGCAACCACTACGTTTCACACCCAGTACAGTGGAGGACCTCTCCTCAGTATATTTGCTTTCCTGGCGCTTCGTTGCCCTTCTCCTTCACAAAATAAAATCACTATCCAAAATTTAAACTGCAGCAAATGTAACATGTTAAAGCGTTTCTTAAACATATTCCCAGAACAAATAAGGTCAATTGAATGTGCCTGAGTGCAGCTAAACCCATAATGACTTGTGTATCCTGAAATACTTTGCTTTAGTGATCGGCATCAAAAGAGGGTTGAGTGAAAGACCTTCTTTCATTTGCTCGGCCTTGGAGGACTCACGGTTTCTGCGTGCGTGATTGTGTGTGTGTGTGTGTGTGTGTGCGTGTGTGTGTGTGCATACGCATGGATTGTGGGTAGAATGTGACAGCCCAGTGATCAAAACCTCTGATGGGAGGGGGGTAGGTAACAGACTGGGAGATCTCAGGTAGCAGCTGCTGTCAATCTTCGTCTCCTGCCTGAAAGCGTGTGTGCATGCGTGTGTGCATGTGTGTGTGTGTGTGCATGTGCACCTGTGTGCTCTTCTGTTTGTCACACATGCACACAAGCATGTACAGCATGTACACTTGCTGTTTCATGTGTGATCTCTCCACGTTCCATCAACAAGCGGCGACTGCCTGCCTCCGAACAGGTCCGTGTCTGTCCGCTCAGCTGTCAGAGGGGCGGCACTCAGAAAACAGGTAAACATAGTTAAGAGATGTGTGCTGCCTTAGTACTGTACACACTGTCAGTGTATTGCACGGCATCGTTTCTGCACGGTGCTCTTTGAAGCGCCAGAATGATGGAGCGGGACAGAGATGCTCCATGTTTGGATTTTTGACTGCGGAAAAAAAAAGTTGAACACTGAAATATGTATCGTTGGCTGGATTTGAATAGAACGCTGCAGACCTGATGAACATGTCGGGACACATTCACACTGTCAGAGAACTGAGAGCTGAGTGAATTTGAAGGGGGAAACTGAGAGGAACTTTTCATCTCAGTGGAGAGAAGTGATTGTTACGTGTGAACTGACAATGTCTGATCAAACCAAATCCCTAGGATTGACTAATTCAGAATTAGAGATGAAATCAAAATGATCATGGTTATTGAGGAAGAATGGAAGGCTTTAGTTCTCTATAAAAGTATTTTCAGAATTTCATGATGATAGCAAATTAAATACTTTTCCAATGTTCAGTTTCCCCTGACAGCAAAGTAGATTAACCGGCTCCAGACTGGAGTTCAACGAGAGAGAGAGAACCTCAGACAAATACAGACAATGATGTCACATAGTTACACTGGAAAATCCAACAGAAGCAGGAAATAAACTGGTTTAAACCACATAGTTTTCTCTACCAGTTGATCCTGGAGAGTATCAACCAAACCACCAGGGCCATTTAGGATTAAAATGGAACAACCAACCATTGCGAAGCTTATCACAATATGCTGTGAAACCAGAAACTGTTTAAACCCCACAAAGATGTCATAATGACATAGTCCAAATGTTTTTCATGACATTTCTTCCCATTTATTACCTTCATGTTCCTACAAAATCAGCTGTGTCACGTAAAAAGAAGAAGTGGCTCCCAGTAAGAGGCGTAAAGTCCTTTTCTAAACCAGTCCTCTTACTTTATTGAGCATTAACTTTATCGTAAAACAGTTTCAATGATTAAGCGAAGCAGTTCCTCTGGTTGCTCAGACCTCACATTAGCCGGAGCTGATATAGGCGCCAATTTATGTCCCTGCCAGTGGGTGCTGTAAACAGTTGCATGCCCGACCCCCACGTTCCAAAATAAAGCTTATGTAAAAACCCTAGCCTGCATGAAGTGTTGCCATATGGATTTGGAAAAAAGTAGTCAAATGCATTTCAGCACCGTAGGAAATTAACAGTGACGACCATCACGCACCCACACACATGTGTTTGTGCCCGTGGCGCCGAGAGTCAGTAAGCTGTGAAGGAACCTTCAGCTTAGTGGACAGCTCCACTCGTTCTCACAAGACGTGAATAAAACACACATGAGTGGAGATCACGGCACAGGCAGGTGCTTGGCATTCTCTGTGGGTGCGAGATCAGCACATACGCCTACATGTACCGTGCATGTACGAACTGCTTCACTGGGCTTTATTTAATATTTCAAAATAACCTTTCTGCCAAAATATGCTCCAGTTTTGTGATGTAAGCAGAGTCAAGAGGAATTTGACTTTCCTTTTCTGCTGCTGTATCTCCAGACATGATGTAAAAACGTCCATCCCAAGATATGAAAATTAATGATCACATTTTAAAATACGACACGATTAAAATGAATGATTTGATGGTGCAGATCCCTATTGGATTGTATTGGATTTTGCAAATTAACGGCTTATTACCACTGTGGTCACACTTCTGGAACAGTCTCTGAGAGGGTCGGCATATTATTTTTTTATAGAGGTCCTTGGTTAAATCTTCAAATAACTGTGTCATTTGAGTCGTCCGCATAAAAAAAATATCAAGCATCCAATACTACACAATCAAAAATGTCCAAAAAAAGACTCACACATCCACCGGCCAGGATCTCAGACGCCAGAGGGACGGAGCCGTCCTTCTGTCTGGTCTTTCCTTGCACAAAGTCATTCACCTGGAAAAACAAAATGATAGTTTCTTACAAAGCTGCCCTTCCTTACGCTGGTACAGTGCAGTGAAACCTCACATGAATATAGAGTGAATACACTACAAACGGTATTTTCTTTAAAACCTGAGATGTAGAAAATCCATAGCACAAATATTAACGCCAACATCGCATTATTGACTTAATTGACTTAGGACAAGTGGAGATTATGAATTAGGGGCATTAGCAAGCTTTTCAAAACGATGCCTGATGCACAGGTAACATGGAAAGAAGGGAAGGAAGGTCATTCTGGTCTTTAAGTGCACACAACCACCTATACATGTTAGATGCCTAGAATCACGATATAAGATCAAATGGAACCTCGTGGATCTGTCTGTGTCTATGTGCATGTGTGTAACGCAGCGACTTACTGTGAGCTTTATGGCTTTCTCGGGCGCCACACCCAGTAGCTGTGGTACCAGACCTATCATTAGGAAACGACGAGATGATTAGAAAAAAAAAGAGTGCTGTGGTACCCCTCCCCACACACACACACACACACACACACACACACACATATATACTGTACATATACCACTTCCACACACTCCACATGAAGCGTGGCTTCCTGCTGCATGCGTCTGACCCTGCAGGATCCCCCCAGACACTAATGAAAT